>NC_137117.1:16864144-17133677 GCF_949357685.1 Gobio gobio | reverse complement strand
TCCCTGTTAGCAGGCAGGTCTCCATGAGAGCACTAACAAAAACAGTTCTTGAATGATGGCTTTCTGTGACTGTAGCATGCTCTGAATAATAGAGCATTTTATAAGGAAATATAATGTGGCAATTAAATAACTCTTCTGAATTTCTGCATTTTAGAGTCTTTAATTCGGGGTTGTTGGCCAATACCTTCCTTTTCTTTCAGTCTTGAACTTCAGTCTTGAAGGGGTGTCTGATTCCCCTTAACTGAGTCATAAATGTAATGAATCAAGGCTTCAAATGTATGACTGTGTTTGGAATGGAATATTAATGTACTGCAGAATATAATGCCTACTTTTTTGTATGTGAATCCAAGTGGATACGATTTAGCCGGTTAACCTGGGCCAGTTAGATGCCATAACTACACCATTCTGGGGTCAAAAAGCATTTTTTTTCCCATTACAAAGCCTCTCTATGCAATTTCTCTGCCATTTTTTTTTAACCATTTCACGTGGTTAAAAGCCCTCCAAAACATTGGGCATTGGTGAAACATCTAGTATCATTTGTAATTTTATTATAGGCCTATATCTTTTTATTATTATCATTAGAATAGAACTTTACTTTGAATGGCTGTCATACCAGTAAGTGTGCAGTAGCTTTAAGAAGCAAATATCTTTTGAATAGTGTGACTAGCTCAGTTGTTTTCAAAATATTGTCATTTTTTTATTTAGCTTCAACTATTAGCATGACAAAATTCTGCATCATTGATTTATACTATGTTGTTTGCACACGCAGCTTATCGATCTGAATAATCGTGCTAAACTGTCCTCTCTCTGTGTTCATTGTAGGGAATCGGTTTGTTTGGATGCTTTTTGTAAGTCAAACAGTTCACTTTTTTGAACCATTTGAAGTACATGAACCATTTGAACAAATGTATTCATTATATCATATAGGCCATGTCCACACTAATACGTTTTCGTTTGAAAACGTATATATTTTTCTCTCCGTTTTGGCCTTCGGTCCACATTGAGGTGTTTTAAGACAACGAAAACATTATTACGTAGGAATGGGAATATTAGTCACCTGTTCATTGATTGAGATAGGGAGAGGGGTTGAGCAGGGATGATGTATTCTTTTATTGACCAGAACATTTTATACCATCAGTATAAAATGGTAATGGTAAAATCAGTATAAAAAAAAAAGTCCCTGTCTTAGTCTCTCAGTGGCATTGAACAAAGACAGAGTAGGCGCTATACACATCAGCCATGAACCATCATGAACCATCTGAATGAAACGATTCACTAAATTGAATCCAACAATGATGATTCGCCATTAGGACATTAAGGATGTTAATTTAAGAGGTTGACAAAACTGCTTAATTTACATTAACCATTTAAAATAACCTATTCTTTAAAATGAGTCATCTGTACTTTTAAGCCCCTTTGAAGAAATATATATAATATATATTATATCCTGCATTACAGTATTTCTCACAGTGCATAGTGCATACAATTTCCTTTTTAAAAAGTAGGTAGAATGACAAATAAACGTACCATATGTGCCAAGGGTGTCTTGGAAATCACATCATGAGCATCCTAAACTTTGGCAAACCTGTTTTTTGATTTAACTCGACACCAAATCTCAAACCCTCAAGTTAAGTTTTACACCTTTCCATCTTGTTTTAAGCTACCGTTTTAAAGCTTAAGTAGAGTGGTGGGCTGAATTTATGTGTGCGTGTTTAAGGCAGAGATGGACAGAAAATAAAAGAGAACTAGACAGACAGAGAGTAAGAGGGCGATCGAGAAGCCACTAGTGAATGTGCAATAGTAACCAGTGCAACGTGATCCAAATCACAGCTTCTCAGCAGTAGACTCCCTCTTTCTCTTCTCGTTTTTGTGGTTATTTGGCTGTCCACAGGAGTCATCGGAGCAGAGAAATTGCCTGTTATCTGGGGGGTCGATTTCTCATGCGCCCTTAAATTGCTTTGTATTGACACTCTGTCATCATGTGGATCTTGCCGTTAGCCCCAACAGTCTCCCCTCAGGTGTGTGTTGCACCCCTCCTTAAGACAGAGAACGGGTGTGTGTGTGTCTGTGTGTGTGAGTGAGTGAGTGAGTAACTAATGCATGTCTAATAGGCTTTAACGTAATTGTGTATCGTTTATTGGGGTGCTTAGCCTGGTGTGAGGAGGTGCATGAGCCACTGAAAAGTTGGCATGGTGTTCGGAAATCCATAAAGGCTCTTTGGTACACTTCGGTATCTTGCTTTTTTATTGTGAAAACTATTAGATGTGTATGATTAAACCGTTATCTTATATAACATTAACTTAGTATGTAAAGTAGTGGTTTTATGTATAATTGATCTACTTTTGATAGACTAATTTTGGATGCAAAACTTTCAAACATCATATGAAATAAATAGAATAAATGATGAATATAATTAATAACTAAATAAACAGAAAGCAAAAGTTTTTTATGAATTTATTAAAATTGTATTTATTTACTTGTGTCAAACGTTTTGAATATATAAGTAGTCTCAAGGCCAGAGATGAATAATCACACTTGCATTTTCTTCTTTTAAGCATCTTTGTTTCAGGGGAACAGAAATGTCAAGTGTTTTTTCCTGACATTTGTCTAATGGACAGATTTTTAGTTTTTCTTATATCTTGCTTTTATTTGGCTAAGAAATCAAATACACTGCTGAACAGTAACTCTAATTTGTATTCTATAATATTTTTCTTATGACAATTTAATGATTGGTTTATGTACTACAAACACTTATGTATTGTCATCGTGGATTTTATACAATGTAAAATAAAAAAATATCACCAGAATAATGCAGAAATTATATATATTTTTTTCTATACTGTAATAAAGGCTGTCAATTAGCATTGTATTATTCATTTACTTTATTGATATGAAAATTCTCCAAGATGACTTGAAAAACACAAACCTGTATTGTCGGAATCGTGTTTTTTTTTTTTTTTGTCTTTACGTTTCATCAAGCAAAATGTTGCAGCTTTTTATTCAGCTACGAGGCAGACAGATATCCGTTTACACCGTCTTTTTTGTCCACTTTTAACCAATTCTGTCCTGATTTCTTAGAGGGGAGGGTCTATTGGGTGGATAAATGTATGGGTTTTCTTTTTCACTTTAAAAATCCCACTACTAACATTTCATGACCATATCACCAATGATGAAGTAGGAGTGACCCGTGCACCCTCCATACCATCATTGCCCGTAGAAGACTCAAACTGGCTGGCCACATCTTTCAGATGGAGAACCATCAGATTGCAATGAGGTGGGCATCTCTAGGTGCTAAGCGCCCACGAGGATGCCCCTGCGACACTTGGCGAAGAACCTTCATCCAGGATTTAAAGACATTAAACATTGCATGGAACATTGCCGAGACCTTCAGGACCGAAAATGCTGGAAAGCATTTGCTGCCCGATTTGCCACCTTGCATGGGAGGAAAATTGTCTAAAGCAGGGGTCTCAAACTCGCGGCCTGCGGGCCGACATTTTGTGGCACCCTTCTTGACTTCAAAGTTTAGTGTTAGTGCGGCCTGCGCGTTGCTCTGAAAAGCAAATTTTTGCTGTGTCGTTGCGTGTAACGCTTGCTGCCTCCTTTGTGTGTGTGTGTGTGTGAGAGAGAGAGAGAGAGAGAGAGAGAGAGAGAGAGAGTTGGCTCGCCCCTCCCTCGTGCAGTATAATTGGTTGACACCGCTTGATTGACAGGAACAGACGAACGAAGCTGATCAGACTGTTGAAACGAATGTGGTCTAACAGCACTCGTCAAAGTCAAAATGATTGAGATGGCCAATCAAATTAAAGTGGGCGGGGTTTACATTCTCTTTTGGCTCGTGCACACTGCTCAGTCTTCACACACAGACGAGTGCGTCAATCTATCGCTTAATGCCGTTACTGAGAGAGACTATTCTTTCCGGTGAAATCACAAAACAAAATGCAAATGTGTCCATGGTCTTATTATACAATCATTGATGAACATCTTTGATTTTAATGAAGAAAAACGAAATGAGAGCGGATTAGAACCTGGAACTTTTGACACGGTTGACAAAAATTGTATTTATTCACTCACTCATGCGAAGAATATCGGGACTAATAATATATTTGACAAATTAATGCAAATATTGTTTACAAATAGTCCCAAAAAGATTTTTTCCCAAGAATTAGACCTAGAATTTCGCTCACTGTTCTGTTTGACTTGGTTACGGCCTTGCTGTGAATTAGTCTATTATTTAAAATAAAATTGAAATCATTCATTATTTCATATTACATGATATAATTTCTATAGGCTATATTTAAAAAAATTCAGAGGAACAGTTCATGTTCAGAAGAAACATTCGTGTTGAAGAACTGGTAATAATAAAGATTGAGAAGATTGGATCTGTTGTGCTACTTTTTTTTGGAATACTTGAAACACTTTTTATGTGTAATACTTGATGCGGCCCAGCCTGACCCAGAGTCTACCTCCAGCGGCCCCCAGGTAAAATGAGTTTGAGACCCCTGGTCTAAAGAGTAGTGCATGTTTTGAGTGTTTCCCAGGGTGTTGCATGTGATGTTCTAGCTTTATATGATTCAGGTCCTACTTTCAATATAAAGGTGTTGTCATGTTAGCGAAAAGTGTGGGGGAAAAAAGGTCCATTGTCAATAATGTTGAGCTGCATGAAGCAGTGCTCACACAGAAGGCACTTTCAAATCAAGCAGCTTTATGTTGGTCAGCACAGCAAATTCGCATGATCAAATTCCGTGTGGCAAACGTTTTCGCCCTCACATGAAACTCCTGAAATCACAGATTCCTATTGAAATGACCGGATTTCACCTGCCAAGTTTGAGACCGCACCTTACGTCTAGACCGGTTTTATTGGTTGCCAAGTAAAAATCCTTCAGAAAAGTAACAGCACACCTCTTTGAGGTATCATTCATGTTCATTGCACGAAGAATCCTGGATGAGTTACGCTCTAAAGTTTAATGTACTTAGGATTAGGAGTTTGTTCAAATCCCTAACACTTAAAGTGTTAGGCAAAAGTGATGGTTGTCCTAGCAAGCACTACTAATTAAAATATCCTTTTTATTTTTGCAATTGACTGATTGAGAACCCAGGGATCATCTTAGACTGCTACTGAACTGTACTTTTAAACTCTGGAGGGCTTTTTGCAACTATAAGTGATTCTTCTAGAGCCTTAAAAACTCCACACAGCAGTTTATTACTTTTCCAAAGACTTTCATGTAAATGTCTCTCAATATGTTTTTGGTTTGGGGCATTCTTACATGTGCCATACATTATACTGAGAGGCTCATTTTATGGGTTTCTTTGAGGGCAGTGCTCTTGGATTAATTAATAGGCGTCCGCACCAAATGCCAAGGCCAACAGGACTGGTTCTGATTATGATGTCTTTTAAAAATGTATAAAAAAGCTTGCAACTATTTGAGTAGTAATAGTTAAAAAATTGGAAGATTGGTGGACTGTTGCACAACAACGCCAGCGGCTTTTGCAATTGTTGCTTAGTTGACAGTGGTGGTTCTAGAGCATTTAGGGGCAAACATTAACATTTATCTTAACCTATTTTCAGGATTATTGGAAATATTTTACTAGGTCACTCTGCAATCTTTACACAACCTAAAATGATTTCAAGTTAATTTATTTGTTTGAGAGTCTCATATGATATGAACTGTTAAATACTGATGGGTCATTCATGAACAATTCATTTATGGCTTCTGTCACTTAACAAATAAACAAAAGACTTTAACAAGTCATTCATGTTTCTCATAATATATCTAGCATCGTTTTCCTAATTTGGAACATGATCAAAGATTGCATATGTGGGCAAACAAATTAGCTATTGAAAAATATATTTTTCACTCTGTTCATAGGTATTAAGATTTTTATTTTGCTGAACAAAATTCAAAGATCAAGTCAGTAGAATTATTTGATCTATCACTGCTGCGTATGGGTTAAGTTACACAAAAACACAGCTTGTATAAAGAAAGCTTATTTTAACCCTCTGGTGCTCTTCGTTTAGGGGTTGCATTGGTTGTCTTCCCGGTCATAAGTGACCGGACACCTAAAAATTAAACTTCCTCCACCCCAGTAAAACCAATGCAATTTATTTTTCTTCAATAATATTTTTTTCTTTTTAATTTTGTATTTTGAGATGATTTGATGGTATTTTTTAATATATATGCAATATTTATGGTCTATTTTTGCCATTGAAAATTAGAAAGAAAAAATTATTATTTTTATATTTTATTTATCATTGCAGTATTTCAGGTTGAAATAGAGACCTAAATAAAATAAAAAAAATTTTGAAGGCAGATTAGCACCCTCTTTTGGAATTATTTAGGAAATCATGCAACCATGTGTGTAATCACTAGAGGTCTCTATGGAGAGGCTTGAGAATTCACTAGTTCTGTTTTGAACACATTTAATAAAAATTTTTTTTGATGGATTTGAATATATATTTAAAAAAATCTCAAAGACTATTTATTATAAAGGTTTAGATATTTTTTTGTTTGTTAGAAATATAGATTTTTTTTTCTGTGAATTTGTGTTTTGCAGATTTCCCATTCATTTCCTATGGTGGTCATTTTTGACCGAAGAGCACAAGTGGGAATATTTTTTTACGACCACTTTGCATGCTCGAATCATGCCCTCAATGTTTTTGTGTGTTTAAATACCTAATGCTAGAAAAGTCACCAAGTTTCATATCATTCTGATGAAGCTGTGATTTAAAAAAACTCAAAATGTGGTTCATAGGTTCAGTTTTTCATAGGTGTGTGTATAAGTGTGTGTGTGTGTGTGTGTGTGTGTGTGTGTGTGTGTGTGTGTGTGTGTGTGTGTGTGTGTGTGTGTGTGTGTGTGTGTGTGTGTGTGTGTGTGTGTGTGTGTGTGTCAATATCACACTCTTGACGTTTTACAGTGTCATCCCTTTACTGCTGTGTACTTTTTTTCAGCATCGAGGACGATTTGTAGATTGTACACACAAATTTTCGGAGGATTTTTGTGTTTTTGCCGATTTCCCATTTATGACCAAAGACAATGAATGCTACTTTTTTTTTACGACCAATTAACATGCTTGAATCATGACCCCAATTTTTGACCCCAAAAAAGTTTCAAAGCATAAAGCAGTGATTTTTAACATTTCAAAACAGAAAATGTTCTGGTCAGAAATGACCGAAGAGCGCCAGAGGGTTGGTATATTCAGCTGCATAGCAACTATTATAGTCTGCAATTTAATACTCTTTGAGCAAAAGACTGTAAAAAAGGTGGAAAAAAATATCCCTGAAATGGCCATTGCCATTTTTCGAGGATGATGTCATTTGGAGCCGAAGTCTGCACAGTAGTGACAAAGACTTTATATATAGGAAGACGGTGCACTCAGATTACTTATGTATGGGAGAAAATCCAATGCCCAATATGGCGAATAAGCCCCGCCTTCTAAACGAAAGAGCCAATTGTCGATTAGTAAAGTCATCGCTGCATCACTGCAGCTGTCGTTAGAAGCTCTGGATGCTATAGAAACAGGCTATAGAAACAGTGTTCTGAAACGCGCATTTATGATTGCGCATGTGCATTAGCTTTGTCCAGGCTGAAAAATGCAGGTTTTTTTGTCATGATTCGAGCGTTTTTTGAAACAAAATTTATGAGACAGTTGTTGTCAGATTTCATTGGTGATTTCAAATATGAAATTTAACCGTAATCTTGACGAACAGTTATGGAGAATTTGATGTTTCAATCGCAAGCACAACGGTCAATCATGATGCCACACCTCATTTTTATAGCATCAAATTAGTTACTAAAACCAAACTTATTAGAAAAACAAACATTTAAACATGCATAAGTTTGATAACTACCTACAATTTGGACAGAAAAGTTGAACAGAAACCAACTTTGGGGGAAATTATTTGACGTGTAATTTTTATATTAATTAGTTTGGCTCCTGTCCCATTAGTTTACATGTAGATGGTCGGGTTTATGACCTATAATTCAGCCAGACACCAGGGGGTCAGCTAACCATTTTGTACCAACATGTGCGGCACATTTGAACTGCCATCACTACTACTCGCGGATGCTCTCTTCTTGCGGTTTTGCTTCTCTGCAATGGTCGTTGAGTAAATTCTTCAACGCAGAGTTTAAAAGAAATGCACAATACATTATTATTTTCATCACTACCAGGACAAACCAAGCATTGCACCCAGTTTCAGATTTTTTTTTGGTGTGATACGGTTCTAAACTTACCCCCACCAACCCAACCAGAAATGCCCCTGCTTGTTGTGCATTGCTGTCTGGGCTTTAAAACCAACGTGAAGAATAGGTGGTGTAAAGAGCGATGGAGTCCCAGGTGGATGCCGCCGTTCTCCCAGTGGGAGAGTCTGGAGAAAACCAAGGATGGCTGGAGCCAATTGGAGTGAATTGATCTTTTTTGCGTGGGCTCCACGCCAGCCTCCTGTGTTTTCTTTCTCCCTCTCACATTAGCATACCAAATAAGCTGCCGTTTCTTTTAGTATGCCAGCTTTCATTTGTCACCCCTTGTATAATACAACACCCGTGTCCCTTAGCACACAGCATGAGGTTCCCCCGCTGAGCCAACCGACTCTGTGTGTGAGAGCGAGAAGATATCCATTGAGTATGACACACAAAGGGTGTTTCTCCGCAGGTAGAGGAGGAGATCTCAAGTACCTGCATGTAAGTGTATGAACGTGTTTACATGTGTGAGTGTGTGTATTTGTGTTTGCAGGTGTATCCAGCGGAATGAGATTTCTATGTGCTCTATATGTTAGATATGTTATTGGAGTGCTTTTTACAAGAATATCCTGTTCCAAATTTAATTCAGTGGGTTACTTGCCATTTCTTTGTAATTAGCAATTTCTCGTCTTGAAACTGGCACTCCCATGAGAAGCACCTCTTAATAAGTCAGAGCACTCCGAATGCTCTGACTTCTGGGCATTTATAACTCTTCTTTCAATACCTATCTTGCATATGACTCCATGTTTTATGTGTTCATGCATTTGCATGACCTTATAATGTAAAAGCCACACAGAACGTCCAAATAAAAGCATCAGCCCACCACAATAACTCTGCCTGTCTCCAGTACAAACTGCTAATTCACATTAAAGCACAAAGCAGTGCTGTGGGCGACTGTATGAAAAAAGAAATGGTGTGATTTGAAATGGAAATGAAAGAAGCTTAGTGCAAAGAAACAGTCGAGTACGAGGGAGGCCAGCCTTGGCTGAGACGCAACTCTATTTGTAAAGGTCAACATCTTTAGTAGGAGGAAAACTTCCCTGCGGCTCTCTCCTCCCAAGAGTCAGGGAAATATTTAGAGAAATACAATCGGTGCTTATTATTTGTGTGGAGTGTCGTGTTTAACTATTCCCGACAGGTTCTCGGAGCTGATTCCTGTGAGTCACCGCCTCCCTCCCTCCCTCCGTATACAGCCTTGGCTGCTGCGCTCAAAAGGCGGTGCTGTGTAGCGCTAAAGCTAGGTGCTAAATGGCTAGGCTGCTGCTACAGCTGTCCCACTCGTCTCCGTTTGGTCTGTCAGGCTGCGCAAGCTGCTGACAGTCTAATAGGAGATCAGTCTGAGGTGTTACAGCTGGTGTTATGGCAGAACTCTTAAAGTTGTTTGCAATTTTGCTTGACATTGCCTCCCAAGACTCAAAACCTTTTCCTGTCAAAAATCCAGGGACAAATCCTCACAAAGACAGTAAGTAGACATATAAGAGGACACTGTAGAGACCGTCCCTGGAAAACACGGTGAGACGCACGTATGTGAGCAAGAAGTAAGGCGCTAAATAAGATGACATGGCAGCTTTGAGTCCCTTCGTGCAGCAGATGTGCATTTTCCCTGCTGAAAAGACCAGCTTAAGTGGTCACCGGCGTATGTTGTGTTTTGGATGCTGGTTCCCAGCATGGGATGCCATTGTGCTGGTATCCTCACGTAACTTTTTAAAGTAGCTTAACCAACAAGGTGCCATTTTCAGCTAGGCTCACATAGCCAGACCTATACGGTAGAACGTCTGAACCACATTGAAGCTTATTCTGGGCAAGAAACTGACTGACTGACTTGTAAAGAGACCAACCACCGTTTTTTAAAATGCCAGTGTTGTCATGTCAAGCCTGTACTGAAATTTTACTAGCATTTCCCACCAGCATTTCGAGTGCTGTTGAATGTATTCTCAAACACCTCTGATTGGTCGCTGTGTTCATACGCTCAACATATATTTCTGTGATTGGCTACAACGATCTACGCTTCAAAAAACATGTTGTAAATAGATCATACACAGAGCTTGCTCGGATACACACAGGAGCTTTTGAAAGCAGGTGTCTATTAGCGGATCCGTCTATCAGCGGATATTTTAGGGATCTGCTGATAGACGGGTCTGCTAATAGACACCTGCTTTCAAACGCTTCCGTGGATCTGTGTAAGCGCTCGGTGAAGAGTGTCAAAGATGTCTATTTACAACATATTTTTGAAGCGTTGATCATTGTAGCCAATCATATACATATTTGCGAGCACATGAAATCCAATAAAGAGGTGTTTAAGAATCCGTTCCACAGCGCTCAAAATGCTAGTGGAAAATGCTGGTATCTTTACATTTTTTTTTAAATTTTAGCACCGAACTTGGTACCTGATTGGAAATATATATTTTGAGCTAGTTTGGATAAAAATTACCATTCAAAAGTTTGGGGACAGTTCGATTTTTTTTATTTATGGCGTGATAGTAAAATATTATTATAATTTAAAAAGACTGTTTTCTATATGAACGTATTTTAAAATGTGATTTTTTTTTTCTTTTCTTTTCTTCTTTCTGGTGATGTTAAAGCAGAATTTTCTGAATCATTACTCCAATCTTCAGTGTCACATAATCCTTCAGAAATCATTATAATATGCAGATTTGCTGCTCAAGAAACATTTCTTATCTTGCTGCTTAATATTTTTATGTAAACCATGCACAGACAAACTGTGGACAAATATTTAAATTATCTTAATTGTTTCTTTTGATCAAGTGAATCCATATTTGCTGAATAAAAATATTAATTTATCTAAAGAAAATCTAAACTTGTGGTACCCCCAAATCGTTGTGTGTGTGTTTTTTATTTTATAATATTATATTTGATGATACATTTATATTTATATTCAACACTTATATATTATTTGTATATGTATATTGTATATTGCATCAAAATGTAATATATTGAGTGTTAAAATCATTACTGATTGCTTTTGGGTGGTCAGAATTGCTGATATTAATAATGAAAAGTACCATAAGTTAAATAAACAGATTCGATTTTGCCAGATTGAGAAAGTACTTTTGTTTAGTGAACTTTATGCATCAGATTGTCAGTAAATAGGCTGTTGGTAGTGACAGTTTTGCTCGATTAACTTTACAAGCTTTCTATTGGTCCAGTAGAATTAGCTTTCTATTGGTCCACCTGCTAGACCAGACGTCATCGATGACGTCGACTACGAAAACATGTCGACGTGCGTGAAATGCGTTGACTCGTCACATTAGATTAGTTGACTAATCGAAAAATAATTGATAGATTAATTGACAAAAAAATTGTCTTTAGATGCACACACTCCTGAAAACAGTTAAAAGGAAAGTTAAAAGGAAAAACTAGTTTGGCACAACCATTTTGTTTGCAATCACTTACCACTCTTGACTAATAATGAGATGTCTTCCCTCTCGAGAACACTTTAAAACCGAAGGTTCTTTGACCTGGAAATCATTAAAGAGGTTTTGGTTTTGCTTATGCATATATGCCCGCCACTGCATAAAGTTTCGACATTACCCCTTGAGGAATGGAAGTCATAGCCTGCTCAAGGATCTTTAGCTCCCTACAGAGCTCCGGAGATGAGCTGAGCTGGACTTATCAGCCGCCTCGCAGAGCATTGTGCACTGGGAGAGATGTCGGAGAGAGACTTCCTCCTGCATTAATGAATCCAGTCAATCTTAAGGGACCTAAAGACTCTCAGGCACCGAGGGGACAGGAGAGGCTTGGCATTTTAAGAGTTAGAAAATGATTCGGGCTGTCATACGCAGGTTGTTCTACGTATTTCCTACAAGGTGCTGACTGTACTGGTGTAATGCAAGCTTATCTCACTTTCCAGTTAAACGGACTCGTATTTAAAACAGAACAAAGGAGATTGTGACAGGTAAATAAGAGCAAATACTTGTCGAACGGCGGAAAAAGTTAAAACCCGAACGCTCTCTTAACTTCTTTAGCCTTTTGTTGTAGCTAAGCAACTTCAAAGCAGCTGCGAGCTGTGAAAATCAGCCGTTAAAATTTCCGTTTACTCTGAGCTCCTTAGAGCCATCCACCTTTCTGTGGTAATTATTTGCAGCGTGATGAACTTGAGGGGTTGTTTTTTTTCTGCCTGTTATATGCAGTGATCAAAGAGAGAGGAAGAAAGTGACTTTTCACACAGCTCAATGTGCCAGAAGCCTGTACAAGCATCTGCTTATGTGGGGCTCTGAGAGCCGGAGCTCCAGCTCTGAGTAAACATGATTGCGGGGCTCCAGCATGACTTACTCAGAGCTGTCTGACAACACAGGTGGTATTTAGGGCTTGTTAACTGATAGATCCGTGTCTTTATAAGAGAAAGGGATGCTAATTATACTGTACAGTCACAGCAGCTGAGACGTGTGACCTCCAGAATATCCGTTTTGACTTGAGAAAGTATTCAACGCCTCTAATTACTTAAATGATTTTGTAAAGATTCACTGTTAAAAATGGAAGTAAACTGGGGTGTTATGCACATGCTCAGTGGAATCTGTCTGTCGTTCTATCCATCGCTCGATCATTACTGTACAAAATTGTATCCATCTATCGGTCCATCTACAGTATATATCGTTCTATATATCTATCATTCTGTTATTCATTCTATCTATCGGCCTATCTATCGTTCTATCCATTGGTTTATCTATCGTTCTGTCTATTGGTCTATCTATCGGCCTATCTATCGTTCTATCCATCGCTCATCGTATTCAATTTTATCCATCTTTCATTCCATCTATCTGTCCATCAATATAACGTTCTATCTATCATTCTGTTGTTTGTTCTATGTATCTATCGTATCATTCTATCTATCATTTTATTGTTCTGTCGTTCTCTCCATCTGGTGCTCTTCTGCCATTTTGTTTGTTTTTTGTTTTTTTTTTTAATTTTTTGATTCATTGTAATGGTATTAAACTTGGTAAAGGTTTTTGCACTATATGAACACACACAAAACATTGGAAATTAATTTTATCTAGAGGAATTATTCGGTACTGCACCCAAACAAAATCTTACTGAAAACTTTTTTTTTTTTAGATATCAATCTCAAATGGGAAACACTTCTATTTTTAGATGTATGGCTTTCTTTCAGTTTTACAGTAAAACATGTTTTGGAGAATATATATTTCATGTAAAAAAAAAAATATTTTTCATAACAATAAACCTTAAGTTAATTTGTTCTACCTTTTTTCATTTCAGCAGTAATCTGCCAAGTGTCTTCTTTAAAAAAGAGACCAAACTTAAGTCTGTGCTCCAAAGCATTCAAGACTTATGACAGTTTAATTTGGAAATTCCATTTTCAAGTCTATGCTCAAAAAGTAAATAAATGGATTATGACTACTGCATAAATACACATTAGCACCATAAAATCCCCTTAAAAATATTAAATAAAAAAACATTATCAAATATAGATATAGTACATTCATTTAATTTAAATAATTAAAAAAAATCTGTCATTTTTGACCACCACTCAGCAGGGTGTTTCTATGCAGTTGCATGGGTGTTATGTTGCTAAGGGGTTGCTTACTCAAGTCAATTCCCAAATGTCTGTGATATTCCTTATGCCTTCATTCTTTTATTATTATTTTGTTATGTTTTGATTTTATGTAGGCTAGTTAGAACTTGTTTTTGGAAAGATTCACAGCCAAATATAAATGTGAAATATAAGAGTTTTTCTAAAAAAATGTTGTGTTTATTTTAGTTAAAGAAATGCTTGCTGATGAAAACATGTTTATTTCTAATTTTATGACACCATTTCCCAATTTGCACATGGATATTGATTTAAATTGGACTCAAGCGAGGTCAGAAGTGACAACAACAAGTCAGACAGATTTAAACCCGAGGCTCAGCGCCCGTGGAAATGTATTTAATTCATCTCTATCAGTATGTCCTTTATTTAATATTTACAGGAAGGAAAACTGCAATACCCACTTTGTTGTGAATGCAAATATAAATGTTTTATCTCATGAATATGTCTCCTCTCCATACTGTTTATTCATGCATTTATTCATCCATTTTTCACGCTTATGAATCTGCAGAGACCTTGTTGCCGGTGTTGCATTGTGGGAGTACTGCAGAGATAGATACACAGAGCGCTCATGATAAATGTATGCACCTTTGTCACCCTACAGAGAGAGTGTCTTTCACCTCTGTGCTGTAGATGAACAATGAGAACTTGTTGGTGTTAGAAATTACTCCACTACAGGACGACGATATGGGGCATTTATAATATACAAACTGTGCATGCTCTTTATTAAGTGTACCGTTCAACGTGGAGTGCAGCTCTTGGCAGAAATCAGTCTAAACCAAACACTGGCATCTTTGTTCATTGTGCTCAAAGTTGGAAAGACTCCTTTTGTTGCACTTGGAAGTAATACGGATGAGATCATTATTGTCGAATATGTTTGAAAACGTTCCTATGTGTGTCATATTCTCATTTTAGAAAGAATGCATCAAAACCAGAGAAAGTGACAGTCAAGAACTCTTAATTAATTTTAGTAAGGCAGCAGGCATGCATTCAACCTGTACGGTCCAGACTTTTGCAGTGACGACAGACGCTAATTCGCTTTGGTTTTTGACTAAGAAGCGGGGCTTTTGAACTCCGTCAATTATAGAGGCGCTAGCGCAAACTTTTTCCACTGTGTGCACTTCCTCTATCCTTGTTTTAACGGGGGTTTTTTCAGAGCTCCCTTTTGCTAGTTTTTATAAATGAGCACTTAAAAGACCATATTTTTCCTCTTTTCAAGCACACCTCTTTATCCTCATTTATTCTCACCTGTGACTTCCGAAATGAAACCATGCAATTACGAAACATTACGTTCACCACTAAATCGCAAATTCCCCAGGCATTTAAAAGGAATAAGCCATCAAATTCAGAGACTATATTTATTATGTGATCCCTTGCCTTTGTGAGAAAGCATAAAATTGGCATTTTCAGTTGGATTAAAGATCAGAATTTCTTAATAAATGAGACACTTTTTTTTCTTTTTCATTAAACATCATATTGAGGTGGCAAAAATGCCTTTAAAATGGTCTCAGAGCAGTCATGGCAACAGGAAGTAGCACCACATGCCACAATCTGTGATTTATCCATGGAGCAGAACGCATGCCTTTTTCATTCCATCTGACATAAAAATAAAGGCAGAGGGAAACACAAAATACACAGAAAGGTCCAAAAGTCTGGGAGCACATTGAAAATATGGGATGCAAAATCTAATTTAAACCTGGAAATAAGTTTTAGAGTTTTGAACATTTTTAAATTAAGAAACAATGATTAAAACGAGTTAGAATTAGGGGTATAAGTATTTGTTAAAGGTAGGCTAAGCAATTTCAGAGAGACTAGCCATAGCAAGCTAGCTTTGAACATCGGGACGAATGCAATGATTGGATGAAAATATTTTTGGTTCTGAGACTTCCACAGAAGATAGACGCAGATCAGGTATAACATTTATGACCACTGACAGGTGAAGGGATATATTAGGCAGCAAGTGAACATTTTGTCCTCAAAGTTGATGTATTAGAAGAAGGAAAAATGGGCAAGTGTAAGGATTTGAGCGAATTTGACAAGGGCCAAATTGTGATGGCTAGACGACTAGGTCAGAGCATCTCCAAAACTGCAGCTCTTGTGGGGTGTTCCCAGTCTGCAGTGGTCAGTATCTACAACCCCAAATCAGAAAAAGTTGGGACAGTATGGAAAACGCAAAAAAAGAAGTGATTTCTAAATTTACTTTGACTTGTATTTCATTGCAGACAATATGAACACAAAATATTTCATGTTTTGTCTGGTCAGCTTCATGTCATTTGTAAATTTGTATCCTTTCCTGTCATTCAGACCTGCAACACTTTTGCAAAAAAAGTTGGGACAGGAGCAATTTAGGGCTAGTAATGAGGTAAAATGGTTAAATAATGATGTGATTTGAAACAGGTGATGTCAACAGGTGATTGTAATTATGATTTGGTACAAAAGCAGCATCCAAGAAAGGTCTAATCCTTTAGGAGCAAAGATGGGCTGAGGATTGCCAGTTTGCCAACAAATACGTGAGAAAATTATTGAAATGTTTAAAAACAATGTTCCTCAAAGAAAGATAGGAAGAGTCAGAAACAAAGGTAGTCCAAGGCACTCGATGGGTGTGTTGAAAAAGTTAAAAAGCCTTTATTTTTTCATGGCTTAAACATTTCAAATTGGTGACAGGTACACCTACGCGTTGCGGCTTTGCATGCCTTCGTCAGGGTGTGTACTATGCTGTAATACACACCCTGACGAAGGCATGTAAAGCCGCAACGCGTAGGTGAACCTGTCACCAATTTTAAATGTTTAAGCCATGAAAAAATAAAGGCTTTTTAACTTTTTTCAACACACCCATCGAGTGCCTTGGACTACCTTTGTTTCTGAAACTTAATTATCCCATACAACCAAAGAGCACCGAGACTTTACACCCTGTGCAGCACTTCTCGCATTCCTGTCTTTGATAAAGATAGGAAGAGATTTGGATATTTCACATTCAACAGTGCATAACATAATTAAAAGATTCAAGGAATCTGGAGGAATTTCAGTGCGTAAAGGACAAGGGCGCAAGCCTAAGCTGAACAACCGTGATCTCCGATCCCTCAGGCGGCACTGCATCAAGAATCGTCATTCATCTATAAGCGATGTCACCACATGGGCTCAGGACTACTTTGGCAAACCTTTGTCAAGTACCACAATACGTAGTTACATCCACAAATGCCAGTTAAAACTGTACTGTGCCAAAAGGAAGCCCTATGTTAACAGTGTCCAGAAGTGCCGTCGACTTCCCTGGGCTCGGAGGCATCTGGGATGGACCATCACACAGTGGAAACGTGTACTGTGGTCAGATGAATCAGTATTTCAGGTATTTTTTGGGAGGAATGGACGCCGTGTACTCCGGACCAAAGAAGAAAAGGATCATCCAGACTGTTACCAGCAACAAGTCCAAAAGCCAGGGTCTGTCATGGTATGGGGTTGTGTCAGTGCCCTTGGCAAAGGTAACTTGCACTTCTGTGAAGGCACCATTAATGCTGAAAAGTACATAGAGATTTTGGAGCATAATATGCTGCCTTCAAGAAGACATCTTTTCCAGGGACGTCCATGCATATTTCAACAAGACAATGCAAAACCACATTCTGCACACATTACAAAGTCCTGGCTGCGGAGGAAGAGGGTACGGGTACTTGACTGGCCTGCCTGCAGTCCCAACCTGTCTCCAATAGAGAATGTGTGGCGCATTTTGAAGTGCAAAATGCGACAACGAAGACCCCGTACTGTTGCCCACCTTAAGACTTGTTTGCAGGAAGAATGGGACAAAATTACACCTGAAACACTTCATCACTTGGTGTCTTCAGTCCCTAAACGTCTTTTAAGTGTTGTGAAAAGGAATGGCAACATTACAAAGTGGTAAATGCTTTACTGTCCCAACTTTTTTTTAAAGGTGTTGCAGGTCTGAATGACAGGAAAGGATGCATATTTACAAATGACATGAAGTTGACCAGACAAAACATGAAATATTTTGTGTTCATATTGTCTGCAATGAAATACAAGTCAAAGTAAATTTAGAAATCACTTTTTTTTTTTTTTTTTTGCGTTTTCCATACTGTCCCAATTTTTTCTGATTTGAGGTTGTATCAAAAGTGGTCCAAGGAAGAAACATTGTTGAACTGGCAACAGGGTCATGGGTGGCCAAGGCTGGTCCGTGTGGTCCGATGAAACAGACGAGCTACTGTAGCTCAAATTGCTCAAGAAGTTAATACTGGCTCTGATAAAAAGGTGTCAGAATACATAGGATGCACTATGGGAAGGAGGCAGTGTGATGCTTTGGGCAATGTTGGGAAACCTTGGGTCCTGCCATCCATGTGGATGTTACTTTGACACGTACCACATTCCTAAGTATTTTTGCAGACCATGTACACCCTTTCATGTAAACGGTATTCCCTGATGGCTGTGGCCTCTTTCAGCAGGATAATGTGCCCTGACACAAAGCAAAAAAATTTGAGGAGCACAACAAGGAGTTTGAGGTGTTGACTTGGCCTCCAAATTCCCCAGATCCCCAATCCAATCGAGCATCTGTGGGATGTGTTGAACAAACAAGTCTGATCCATGGAGGCCCCACCTCGCAACTTACAGGACTTAAAGGATCTGCTGGTAACATCTTGGTGCCAGATACCACAGCACACCTTCAGGGGTCTAGTGGAATCAATGCCTCGATGGGTCAGGGCTGTTTTGGCAGCAAAAGGGGGACCAACACAATATTATAGTGTATATTCAGTATACATACATACATACAGTTAAGTTAGTATGCCACTAACATTAAGTTAACGTTTAAAAGTGTTAAATTAATTACAAGTGCTAAATGAATTTATAATAACCAAGTGCATTAACTAACGTAAACTAATTAAACATTATTCTAAGAGATTATCAAACTATATAAGTTATTTTGTTAACAGCAAGTTTCCTCACTATATACGGTGAATAAACAACCTTACATTTAATGTAATTTTATAGTAAAGTAAAAGAACAACTCATTGTATAATTTACAGTGGAAAATCATAAACTGACATTCCCAGAATTCCCTGGGTGACATTTCACAATTGATGTATTTTTGTTGAAATGAATGATTAGAAAAAAAAAAACTCAGAAGAAACAGTTATGTACATTAGAGTTTTATGTTACATCTAATGTTAATTTAATTTGTATTGCATTATTTTAGTGTCATGTGTGTTACCATGATGGTATTTAGTGTTTGTGTAAATTACACTATGCATAGTTTTATATTAGTATTCACCTTCTCAGCTTGTGGAAAATCTGCTTGCGATGAGCTTTGATTCATCATGTGACTCTCATCACCACCTGTTTTGGTGATTGTCAGTGTATTACAAAGGTCCAAAACAGACATTTGTATAGTTGGTATATTATATCGGTTAAGGGAGTACTTTTATTAACTGTAAATTTAACTTTAACTGTATTACTGTAAATTTCACAGATTTTCTTTTACAGTACATGTAGCATATTGTACATTTGTAGTTGTGCGAACTCTCATGCCAATGTGTGATCATTAAAGACCCTTTTCAAAGACTGTGAGATGCGTTTTAACGGTCATCAATATCGTAAATCACTTTTGCATCAAATTATGAAAAACAAGTTACCGCTGCTGTGTTTCTAAAACAGTGTCTATGGGAGTGATGGTAAAAATTAACATATTTCTCTCTTTTCACTACCGTTATCAATCTCACTCTATTTTATCCCTCTTTTTGAAAGTTGTGAAATCACTATTGTGCAGTTTTTCTTTTGCTATTTGAGCAAATGGGGACACAAAAAATATATTTAATGTATACTCTCATTCACCGCTATAAAATTTAACCCAACTATGACGACTTCCTGTCTGAGAAACCCGGAAATGTGAAAAGGGGCTATTAAGAGCACCTCTTTGAGCTTCAAAATTGTACTCGTTACAATGACCATTGCCAGCGCAGAGGTGTGGCTTGTATGTGTTTGTGTTTATTAATCATTGTATGTTGTCTCTGGCAGCATGGGATTGTGCGCGAGCATTTGCGCAGATGGACAGAAGGACAGGGCAGGTGGGGCGCTAGACATGCAGATGGGACGCGCATACCACAGCCTGTCTTGTCACAAGGCTATTATCCCCCCGAATCCTTTGATGCACACAGGTTATTTCTCTTCCTATGCCTAAATGGCATATTTGTAGATGAACTTCTGCTCGTTGACAAGCGGGCGGCACTATAAGTGTCACTGACAAAACATAAAAGCAATTCTAATGAAGACAATTCCTTTAATGAATGTACTCTCATTAAACTGCAGCTTTGCAGGTAAAACGAAAACAAAACGAGACGCGGGCTGAACTCGTCCCGCGTTTGCCGTTTTAAACGACAGTCTTTGTGGCTTTTGTACATGTGTAGGACTGCAGGCTAACACATCTAGCCGCTGTGTGACAGCAATTACTGTGTGTTTTCTCTCTGCCCGGCCTTTTGCAGGGCGCTTCAGTGCGAGTGTACTGGAGACGAGTGACGGAGATGAACTATCTGCGCTGAAAAGGTTAGTGGATGTGCATCAGCATGGAAAAACAATCCAGGGTATGTCTCCGTGCCTCCTCCACATGCTAGAAAAACACCATCTCCTCTGTATATATTGCATGAAGTTCCGTCTTTTTCCTTGGATAAAATCGAAGGGGGGTGGGGGCTCGGGCATCCTCGCTCTTGTCTCCGAGGCCTCCCTGGGGTGCGTTGCCGTGGAAACGGCCCCAGGTAAATCAGCCTCCTGAAGGTGGTTGCTTGTGGTTCCATTCCGCTTCAATAGGCCAGAGACTGTGTATTTCTCCCAGCGTGGGAAACGGAACAGGCTAAATGAAGTCGGCAGTCGAAGGCCCCAGGGAAGCCCACAGGCAGACTTGTGTACCAAACTCATTGGGCTGATCAGCTAAACGCACTCCATTAAGGTGGGGCTCATGTACTAGTGAGTACTACTTGAAGAGATCGCTGATTAAATGACAACCTTAAAGTCAACATGAAATCAAAATGAATCCCATTTACTTGGAACATATACTTGGTATTATAGTGAATGGTTCACTGGTGCATGTCATTTCAAACCAAAAACATTTGTCCTCATAGTCCTTCCTCAAAGTGTAAAAGTGTAACACAGTGTAATTTTTCAACCACCTGTCATATAGTGGCAACCTTTCACAATTCATAAATACCCAATTTAATGTTTGAAATACTTTCTGTATGCAGGTCGTAGGTGTGTTTCCCTGAGAATTGTAAAATGCGTCTCTTTCTAATGCATCTTGACCAGCTCGACCTATAGGCCTAACCAATCGTTTGAGTTTAGGGTGGGGAAATATCCATTATTAGTTGTGTTTGACTTCATGTGGTGCTGTGCAGACCGATCAGACTTTAATAATTTTTAAATTGACTAGCTTATATTTTAGATAAAATATGCACGTGGGGAGCGAAGGCTTGCCAGTGTGATCCGATCAAACAGACGAGCTACTGTAGCTTAAATTGCTCAAGAAGTTAATGCTGGTTCTGATTGAAAGGTGTCAGAATACAGTGCATAGCAGTTTGTTGCGTATGGGGCTGCATACCCACTGACCAGTCTGGATGACCCCTGTCCACCACTGAAAGCGGCAACAGTGGGCACGTGAGCATCAGAACTGGACCACAAAGCAATGAAAGAAGGTGAATCACTGTGTGCATGTGCATCACTTACCTGTGGAACACATGGCACCAGCATGCACTATGGGAAGAAGACAAGCCGGCGGAGGCAGTGTGATGCTTTGAGCAATGTTCTGCTTGGGAAACCTTGGGTCCTGCCATCCATGTGGATGTTACTTTGACACATACCACCTACCTAACCATTGTTGCAGACCATGTACACCCTTTCATGGAAATGATATTCCCTGGTGGCTGTGGCCTCTTTCAGCAGGATAATGCTCCCTTACATAAAGCAAAAATGATTCAGGAATTATTTGAGGAGCACAACAACGAGTTTGAGGTGTTGACTTGGCCTCCAAATTGCCCAGATCTCAATCCAATCTGTGGGATGTGCTGAACAAACAAGTCTGATCCATGAAGACCCTTAAAGGACTTAAAGGATCTGCTGCCAACATCTTGGTGCCAGATATCACAGAACAGGGGTCTAGTGGAGCCCATGCCTTGACAGGTGAGGGTGGTTTTGGCAGCAAAAGGGGGACCAACACAATATAAGGAAGGTGGTCATAATGTTATGCCTTATATTAGTGGCTGCTGTGACTTAAAGATCTAACGCTGCTGAACGTGACTCAGATCTGACACGCTGTCACACGCGTCTCATTTTCTCACAACTCTTTACGTTTATTTAAGACTTTATTTAACTCATACAAAATGGACATTTTGGCATAATTGTGTGTATTATTGTTCGTTCAAGCACGAAAGAGAACTCTATTCTGGCGCGTTCTCTTTTGACTTCTCGCACTTGAATGGTTTAAAAACATTTGCATGAATAAGAGCATGATCAAATAAAGTAACGTAGCCAAAGGATGACAGAAAAAAAATGGATGCTACGTTTATTGCGGTAAAAAAAATGTAATGTGTTAAACTGAAAGAAAAAAAAAAATATATATATATATATATGTGTGTGTGTGTATGTATGTGTGTGTGAGAATGTGTGACAGAAGCCTATAAATTCCTAACGTAATAAATTGCATTTACCTCAAAGTTGCTTGCAGGATTGCATAGCCAGGCTCCCCAAGACATATTGCATAGATTTACAGAGAGAATGTAACCGTAGGCCAATCTCCTAGTCTGAATGCATGGTTTCTTTTTCTGCATGGAGAGTATGTGTCTGTCAGGCCTGTCACATTGGCCCTGCAGCTGTGTGACTCACTGCTCTCACCAGCACCTCTCCTGAGACCTCCGCATGTCAGAACAGTCAATAAAGCCAGCGCAGCAGTGCCAAGAGCCTCCAGGGCTGCCCATGGTGGAGTCATTAATGGACCTGCATGGCAACACGGATAGGTGAGAGCTGGTCAGCTATCTAGCTGTACATTCATACAAGCCTCCTATGAGAGTTGCATGTGACCCAGTACAAGTACTTGAGGAACTCCCATTGCCAACCTTGAGGATGATGAGTTTTTAACCCACAATTCATTGCTCAGTCAGGTCCCGCACTACAGATAGGCGTTGGTCTGTTGTACTGCCACGGCCCATGCATGAATAGTGTACATCAAAGGCTTGTTTTTTTTCTTCTTCTCTGTACATTTCATCTTTTGTTTGGATCACTTTTGACTATTTAGCTGTCGGCAGTAGCATTGCAATGGCGATCTTTGGACGTGAAATAAGACAAAGTCACATTGCCGCAAGCGCATCGGTGGAGATAAAAATAAAGGGCTGTGTAGGGTGGGCACAGAGAGGGAGACGGATGGGAACAGACAGAATAAAAAATGTCCATTTGATTCCCTGTCAAAGACAAAAGTTCCTTCATCCTTTTTTAGTATTCTGAGACAATTCATAGTATTTTTTTTTGTTCACTGGGAACTCATCTTGGTCCCTCCAACAGTATCTCTATGATTCTGCATGAGCTTAAATCAAAGATGGAAGCTCGATGTTCTTAATTCACAGAAAAATTTACTTGAGTCTTTACAATTTACAAATCTGAGACTTAAAACAAGAAAGTCTTTAAAGTTGTGATAAAACGGAGGTAGCAACAGATCTTTCCTTCTGTATTGTGACGTACATCCAAGTGTAACAGATTCATAAAAAAAAAATCAAATGTAGGGTGGGAATTTGGTTCTGTTCAATTGGATTTTGAGATGTGGGGATTGCACTGAAAAGTGGAGTCAGAAGAACGTGAGGTTAAGGGGTGGAGTTTGAGAAAACGACTAAATGATTGGGGAAGTTCTGCATACATCACCAGAGAGAAGTCTGTTATTTTCAAATTCCAGCTATGGCATTTAGATTAAACATTACGAGTTCAAAATATTTTTTAAACATGTAATGCGCATGCATGGATGAATTGTTCACAATAAGATCTATAAAATGCATTTTGTAAGAAAAAATGATGATAGACGTTGAAGATCTTGATGAAGAAGTTTATTGCAGCATAGCAGTGACAAAGTACATGTAGCACTTTGGATTCACCAGTGTCAGAATGAACCCAGAACTTTCAAATCTTAAAACCCTTTCCTGTTGCAGTTTACCACTCATAATGTAAATGAAGTTGCTCCTGTTGTAACAGCTGTGGTCTGTATGTTAATGAATTTGAGACCCATTGTCTATGATGGTTCTCGGTGTCCCACACATTCCCATTCTACAAATTGATGATCATTTGCTCAGGATGTGATCAAACCAAATGGTAGGCCTTCACAAACAATATAACTTAACTTCTCCTCTATGATAAGTAAGCAATTTTGGGGATAAGCTCATTCTAAACAATACTTTGGAGTGGAATCTGAGTCTGAGTCTGATTTCTTACAGTTTAGTGAATACTTGGGGTGAATTGGCATTTAATGCTGACTTTAAGTCTATAAGAACATTTCTGTATGTATTTATTTACTTACATGAATTGGATACATTCAAACATCACAATGATGCAAATGTGCCAGATTTAGCCAATGGCTAATTTTCATCTGCTGTCCCTTAGCAGGTTGAAGGTCAAAAAATATGCAGGGAAAAATGCTTTGGCAGACCTGTTTTGTTGTGTCTTCCTTTTCTGTGTCAGAAAGTTGTGGAAATACAGTAAAAGTCATTTTCGAAGCTAATTTTTGAAGTCAGTTTTTCAAGATCAGGAAAAAATATACTTTAGCATTTAGGTGCACTACAGAGACATCAGAGCCAGCGGCTCTACACTCTAAAAAAAAAAAGGTTCTATATTGCACCAAAAATGGTTCTTGGCTCGTAATCTTAGGGGAACCTTTTTTAGTGCTATATAGCACCAATTTTGGTGCTTCAGTGGTTCTTCAGCGGTTCTTCAGAGGTTCTTCAGCGGTTCTTCAGAGGTTCTTCACCGGTTCTTTGACTAAGGTGCTATATAGCACCTCTGAAGAACCGCTGAAGAACCACTGAAGCACCAAAATTGGTGCTATATAGCACTAAAAAAGGTTCCCCTATGATTACGAGCCTTTTTTTTTAGAGTGTACACTCTAAAAGAAAAAAAAGGTTCTATATGGCACTAAAATTGGTTCTTGGCTCGTAATCATAGGGGAACCTTTTTAAGTGCTGTATAGCACCAATTTTGGTGCTTCAGTGGTTCTTCAGTGGTTCTTCAGCGGTTCTTTTGCTAAGGTGCTATATAGCACCACTGACTAAGGTGCTATATAGTACCGCTACCATATACAGAACATGTTAAGATATGGTGCTATATAGTACCAAAAGTGGTTCCTCTATGATTACGACGAAGAACCACTTTTAGTGCCATATAGAACCTTTTTTTTTTTTTTAGAGTGGAAGGACTAGCCGAGGTAAGGCTGCTCTCGCCGGGGTTAACGAGCGCTGAGCGCCCGCTGATCGACTGGATTTCACAACTCCGAAAATGGCAGATAAAATTTTCCAATAGGTGATCTCTTTATAAATAAACCACAGATTTGAGCTTTAAACAAGTACATTCTCGCCTGAACAAGTCTTAAAACTACATTTTGTTACACAATAACAGTAGTATTTTTAAATTACGCAGGGTTTCTCATCTGCTATTGACTTGGCATTATAACCATGTGACAGCAGCAAGCCGGCTCCTGATTGGTTAACGTGGTGTGAATTTACGCCATAGTTCAGATTTTTCAACTCGGGCGTCAGACGCGAATTTGCTTCAAACGTGTGAATGCACAAAAGCACCACTCGCACGTAACGCGCAAGACGCTGAATTTGAGGCATTCGCGCGAACTGGACGTGTGAATGAGGCGAAATCGCGTCCACTGCACCGCGCTAAACGCATCTATCGTGCCGCAGGACCTCCAGATACTCAACGCGCCTTTACATTGACTTAAAGGGATAGTTCACCCAAAAATGAAAATTAGCCCATGATTTACTCACCCTCAAGTCATCCGAGGTGTATATGACATTCTTCTTTCAGACGTATAAGATTTGAGTTATATTAAAAATGTTCTGGCTAATCCAAGCATGATAATAGCAGCAATAGTTGCTCTGTTTTTGAAGTCCATAAAAAATGCATCTGTCCGTCAAATAACGTGCTCCACGCGGCTCCGGGGTGTTAATAAAGGCCTTCTGAAGCGAATCGATGCGTTTGTGTAAGAAAAATATCCATATTTAAAAGCCGTCCCGCGCCATCACTTCTGACAAGGTCAGATCAAAATACATACAAAATACTGGCGCGGACATAGATATATACATAGATTCCTCATTAGTGCCTGCACGGATCGGTCAAATGAGGCATTTACGTATATCGCGCTAGTATTTTGACCTTATTCGCCGGAAGTTATGGCGCTGGGAAAACTAGATGACATTTGTCTGATAAGAGGTAAAAAAATAACATATAAATACTGTTCGGTTCGTGTCTTAAGACATCAATGTGTCGCCACGAGCCGCATGGTTTAATAAGGATTCCTATGTCTTTGTTTTTACTCTCATACTCTAAAATATCCCCATTGCCATGCATTATACGACTATAACACTGCAACGGTTGGAGTTAAGAATCTTTATTTTGTTCTACTGAAGAAACAAAGACACCTACATCTTGGATGCCCTGGGGATAAGCAGATAAACATAAAAATTTTGTTGACTATCACATAAACTCATAAACTATCACTTTAACATGATAATAACTCGCTCCAGACGCTCTATTCGCGTTTGGTGTGAACGCAGCATTAGTCTGCTCAACATCAGCCTCACACTCATTGTCACTTGTCTACAACTTAAAGTTGAAAAATAACAAAACGTCCATTGTGCAAGGGGCTGTCGATAAAATGACCATATACAGCATGTGGGGATGCACACATCAACAGTCCTCTAAATAGTTTGAAATGGTATCCTTTCATTGCTATTTTTGATGTAACGATGATTTGGTTTGCGTAAACTCTTTTTCTCACAAACTGGATGAAATGTGAACAGGACAGCAGTGATAGACTGTATTTTGGCCATGTAAATGGGTGGTCTCAGTGGCCCCTGTGTCAGTCTGAGCACTCACACCTGTCTGAGTTTTAGAGATGTGTCTGGGGTGCCCACATGTAATGTGCATGGCCACAGAACAAGTTTTCCAGTATAGATCAGTCAGCCGTGAGTGGGTTGAGAGCTACTTCAGAGGGCCAGATGTGAAGGACAGTCTGTGAGAGCCCAGCAGAACTAGAGTTGAGCTCTAGAGTTGAGTTCTGAGTTGAGATCAGAAGTGCAAAAAGAGAAGTCACTGGCTCTATTCATCTGTATAGAAACTGAAAAAGTGCTTGTGCTGGAAAATTGGATATTGAATAATTTATTCATCCTCATGCCAGTTACCGATCATTATTTGAAAATGTTTCATTGCTCTCAGATCTAAAAAATGTTGCAGCCTGGTTCATCTGCATTTGGCATCATTGACATCAAACCTGGTGCTTTGCCAAAATCGCACAACTGTAAATGAAATTTGAGACCATTCATGTAAATCTTTTTATAGTTCTGCCAAAACACCATTGTTCTTTTTTTTTTTATTTAAGTGGCAGCGCCCTCCTCCTCCTCACTCTCATTTCTTTAACCATTCTGCCTGTAAATAGCACCTTTCTGGACATTATATACCTTGGCACTGATGGAGGGCTTACATGAAGGGTTCATTTGAATAATGGCAGCAGCTTAAGCATTAGAGCAAAATTATGAGAAAAGAAAGAGAAAAGGTGCAAGCGGTTGATATACTAACAGAGGACTGGAGAAAGAAACTCATTTTAAAAAGCTGTAAAGGCAGAATAATCGACTGTAGTGTTTGGATTGATTCCTATTGAGAGACTCCAATGAAATCTGGTCTAATTTTAATGATGCTTGAGTGGATGGGTAAAATGTTTTTGAAAATTCTCTTATGCTAAAAACAGTAATATTGCTAAATAATATTACCATTTAAAATATTTTTTTTCTATTTTAATATATTTTAAAATGTAATTTATTGCTGAAATGGATGAATTTTCAGCATCATTCTTCAGTGTCACATGCTCCTTCACAAATCATTCTAATATGATGATTTTGTGCCCAAAGAAACATTTTATTATAATTAATGTTAAAAAAACAAACAAACAAACAAAAAAAATTGTGCTGCTTTAATATTTTTATGGAAACCATATGTTAGTGTAAATAGGATTTAAAAAAAGGATAATTTA
Source organism: Gobio gobio (assembly GCF_949357685.1). NCBI lineage: Eukaryota > Metazoa > Chordata > Actinopteri > Cypriniformes > Gobionidae > Gobio > Gobio gobio. The sequence goes on along the minus strand of NC_137117.1, from coordinate 17,105,613 downwards.
GCCATAAACAGTGCTGGTAGATTACTTGCAAATTGTAGTCTGTTACTGATTACAAATTACATGTCGAAAATTGTAATTAGTAATGTAATCTAAATAACTCTTTGGGTAATGTATTCTGACTTCTTTTTGATTACTTTTAGATTACTTTTGACCCTACTCGCTTAGATTTGAAAGGGATTATTGTGTACCATATTGAGATAAAATAAAACAATGCATGAACGTTTCGCCAATCATTATTACATATTCGGGTCTTTAGCGACCCGGATCTATATCTAACACACATCATTGTGTTTCAGACATTGCCACCTTATATAATCTAAATGTGAATTGCACTTATTCAGTCATCAAAGATTGAATTATTGTTGTGAAGAAAAAAAAATATACTTGCACTGTTACACACCTCGGGTTGTTATCGACCATATACAATTTTGACAAAAAATGAATGGGAAAACAAGCATTTTTTTATAATTGTATTGTTTTTTCTTGTTATATTATTTATAATTCATTTATTGAGGAATACTAAGAAGGTCTAACTTTAAAAAATGAATGAGGAGGAGGGTCGTGAATGACGTCCTGGGTCACTAAAGACCCGAGCTATGGATTTAAGGGTTAAGCATTACTTTATGCCAGGGTTTCCCTAACTGGTGTTAATGAAAGAACTGCAGGAGGATTGTGTGTTTGCTGTACGTTAGCTTTTTTTGCACATAGCGCTGGTGCTGCAGAGGTTTTTTTTACAAAAAAAGTTTTGTAGCACATGCCAAACAATTGTAGCAAATGTATAAAACGTCTGTTACCATGTCTGAAAAATGCAAAAAATGCTATAAAATACAAAACAGCATATTTAAGAATAAATATAACAACAATTATTATTATTATTGTATTTTACAGAAAACAAATCGTTAGAAAGGTATATGGTTTTATTATAAAATATTAAATTATGAAAAACTGTGACTGTAACGTCTTAAGTTTTGTCAGGAAACCTTATGCATCCAATGAGAGAGAGAAAAAAAGTACTGTACACTTATCTACACAGCGAATCACTGACTTTATAGAATATAATAAAAATAATTTAATTTCTGCCTCATTTTGTGAGGTGAAGCACATCCAATCTCAAAAATAGGTTATTTCAAACACTCGATGAAATGTTCTCGTTTGTTGGACAACAGGTTTGTAAACGCTTCTCATTACAAGTCTGGAAAGATGTTTGCACATGTTGCCTTTGGCTTTTCGCAGCGTTGGTCTGGTTTCACACTCAACTAGATTCTATCGAACCCTGGTGCATTTGCGTTCATCTCATCACAAAATTGCACAGTGTATGATAGAAAACGGGGTAAATATATTGCGTTTTTTATTAATTTGGTGCTATTATGTGCAGCTGATTGAACGACACTTGGGTTTGCTGTACATGCATTGCATGAAGTTGGCTTTCTGCTGCTTGCAAACAGACTCTTTAGAGGAAACAGTGGATTGCCATTCGCTGCCCTGATTGCATTCGCTATACGTGAATACACTGTAGGCTCACTCTCGCTCGTATCTAGGGTAAATCATCTACTCTATCATCTCTTACATGTGTTTTATTGAACTAAATACATCGCAATCGGCTAAAACACATTCAATGGTTACTTTTCTTCTGAAGAAGTGCGCACCCGAGTCCGTTGCTTTCACATTCACGCGAATCACGGCACAGTTTGAGTGCCACCGAACTTAGACCACCTCCTATAGGTAGTGTCGGGTTGGGTACCTCAGTACGCACCGAGCCCCACATGACAGTTTTAAACTAAACAGCCAATGACTCAAGCGCTTGCAGAGATAGCGCAGCATATACTGTGAACCGATCGATCCGCCCTGAACAGTGCTGCGCTTCACCTACACATATATTTATTCATAAATTGAAGCTTTTGTGATTTCATAATCTCACTGAGCCAAATCGGGATTTTGGTTTAATTTCAATCAAGCGTGCAGCCCTAGATAACCTCACACAAGCACAAAACAAACAAATTATCACATCACAAACAAGCTCTGTCTCTCACACAGACCGTAAAAAAATATGGACGACGCGACTTCATTGACTTTCGCTGACCATAGTTGAAGCTTTCATAGGCCCGCTCACGGCGCTGACATCTTGGGACCGAGTCTGCGCAGTAGCGATCTCGGGACCGGAGTTGCGCAGTAGAGAGCAGGAAGTAGAGGCGTGATTATCAAAAGCCCGCCCACACTCTCACAGATGCAGAACAATTCATTATGTTGCTGTGAAATAAACAGTTATAGAAATGTATAAATTAAAGCTAAAGCTCCAATCTCCTCCCAAAAATCCTGAAAAAAGTCAGTTAGTGCCTCAGTGACAACTTCACTCAGAGAAGCCGTCAATCTCAGCTGTCAATCATGACGTCACACCCCCCGTTTTTATAGCATCACATAACTCACTAAAACTAAACTTATTTAAAAAACGAACACTTGAAATAAAATCATCGTAATAAAAACTGCCTAAAATGACAGAAACCATCTTTAGGAAACAATTATTTGAAGTGTAATTGAATTGGTTAGTGTGTCTCGCGTCCATTCAAATACATGGAGGGGTGGGGTTTAGGAGCTATACTGGGACCGGCCACCGGGGGGCGATTGAGGCGCGGAAGCTTCAGTTTCTGACAGGAGCGCTGCAGGCTTGGTCTCACATGATAAACTGTAGCTATCGCACGCGTGCTACTGGGGTAAATGTATTCATCGCACAGACCGATTTTATTTATTTTTTGTAGCACGTGCGGCATATATGTCGCACTGTACAGCCCTGGTTTATGAAAAGCTTTTATGATGCCTTTTTTTTTTTTTGAGCTTGACAGTATTCGTTCCTGTTCACATTGGTTGTATGGAAAATAGCAATGTAAATTCTGCCTAAATTCTCAAAGATCCAAGTAAGAAAGAAAGCCAAGTTTGGAGCTGCATGAGGGCGAGTACATTTTAATTATTTATTTATTTGTGGGCGGCAGTGGCTCAGTGGTTCATGTAGGTTGTCTACAAACTGGAAGGTTGGTGGTTCGATCCCCGGTTCCACCTGACCAAGTGTCGAGGTGTCCATGAGCAAGACACCTAACCCCAGCTGCTCCCGACGAGCTGGATGGCGCCTTGCATGGCTGACACCGCCGTCGGTGTATGAATGGGTGAATGTGAGGCAAAAATGTAAAGCGCTTTGGATGGCCGTAGGTCTGTTAAAAGCGCTATATAAATGCAGTCCATTTACCATTTAGCTGTCCCTTTAAGAATTTCTCTCCATTTTGTTACCTTCATGCCACCAAGGCGCAAAGTAGCCATAAGCTATTTTCCATTTTCTTTTCAAGCACTGTGCACAAATCTAAAAACTCATCTGAAATCAGCAGGCCCTTTGGACACGGTCTCCTTATGGAAGCCATGTGTGAAAAAGATGGTATTTCCACTTCCTCCTCCTGTCTACTCAGCATCCTGTTCATTCTCTTCTCTCTCTGTCAGTGGTCTATCTCTTCTCAGCTAAGCTGTTTTCACTCAAATGGTTGCTTTGTAGTGAAAGCCCCCCAAAAACGACCACCTGAATATTAATTAGCATGCTAAAAGATTTGTTAAGCATATTAAAGCCACCATTACATATAACCTTTGTCGTCCTCTCTTTTTTTGTCTCACACACTTTGTGGGTTTTTCCTCTGTTTTTGACATACAGACTGAGGGTGGCAGGCATCAAAGGGCAGGAAGAGCAGAGAGCCCACACCCACTGAGCTAACATTTAAACTCCATCCAATCCCACCAGGAACCAAAGGCACGTGCCGAACGAGAGATTAAACCCAGAAATATGTATTAAAAAATCGACTTTCTCCCACTTTCAAATTGGTTAAAAGGGACAAAGAAACTTCATGAAAGCACCATGTCCTTCTTTTGCCCTTACATTTACCAGCTTGGCAGAGCATGGATCCAATGTCCTTCAGATTTCACTTTTATGTCATCAGATGACCAGTGCACATCTATCTAAATGTATCAGTCTGTGCCTATCTTTACTCAACTCAGGTGAGCTTCTGCACTCAAGCATCATTTAATGTATGAATTGAATTGCATTTGATATCAAACCAAGTGGCATCTGCAAACAAACAATTTACAGTTTTTCAGAGATTACTTTTCTCAGGGACCGTTTGCACAAGATGCGGCCTTTAATTGTTTATTTATGTAAACGTGCAAGATTGGTGCTTTTGACTATTGTGACATTTTTAACTCCCCATCATGGACGGAATTTTCTAGCTTTCTGTGTTTTCACTGTCATATGGTAGGGGGCGCTGTTACATATCTTCTGAAAGAGTACTGAATCTCCTGATCAAAAGACATGTCAAGAAGAAGCAGAAACAAGCGATGGCTGTGTCCGAAAACCTAGGCAGCTGACTCGTTGCCTCGCTGCCTTATCAGACAATGACTTGTAAGTCAGCGTTTGTGCATGAAGGCACCTCACAAAACTAATTTCGGACAGACTTCTTAGGCAGTGTAACAGTTTAATGATCTACAGCAAAATAGAGAGAGCTTTGGTGAGAACTAAACAAATATTTAATTAATACTACACTAGTAATTTCTCGCTAGAAATTACATCAGAAGTGGAAAATATTGGTAAAAAAAACTTACATTTACACACAAACTGACCAGCAAACGCAACTTTCAGACGCCATCTTTTTTTCCAGCTCAGTTGTCACAGAATGGAACGCACAGGATTGTGGGATATAAAAGGCAGCGAAGGATACATATCTTGGCCTTCAAAAATCGATCAGATGAAGGTATCCCAGGAGACAGGAAGTCAGGCTAACATTAGATTCTGAGGTGCCTTGATGCCTTCCTACCTTGAAATGTGTCCTCCGAAGGCAGCATTTCCCAGGTTTTGGACACAGCCTACATCAAATGTAATCATATGCAAATGTAAAATAACGTGATCATCAACATTAAACAGCATATTAATCAAAGCTAATTTTACTGAATGAAATCTCGACCCAGGATGAGCTATAGGACTTTGAAGCAGTTGATGGACTCAATCTACTCCATCTGTTTTGATCATCGTTCTGAATCCGATCTGGTTGTAGTCTGTGACGACAACTTGATTTTTCTCAGCTTTTTGCTTGAAATGTTGCTTACCCACATTAAGTGCTGATAAAAAAAAGAATGCATGAAGCTAGAATAAAACTTTTTTTTGTTTGTTCAAAAGCAGAGGGTCTGTTCTTTCTTTTTTATATATTGCATGTTCAGATATGAATGCAACAATATTCTGGGGGCCATGACATTTTTTTTGAAAATGGTCAAAAATGCTGGCGCTGACTGGCAACCTTTTTTAAAAAAAACCTTTTGAAGAAAAAGTGCAAACAAGGATTTGAGCGAGTTTGACAAAGGCCAAATTGTGATGGCTAGACGACTGGGTCAGAGCATCTCCAAAACTGCAGCTCTTGTGCAGTGTTCCCGGTATGCAGTGGTCAGTATCTGTCAAAAGTGGTCCAAAGAAGGAACAGTGGTGAACCAGCGACAGGGAATGGGCCACCAAGGCTCATTGATGCATGTAGGGAGCGAAGGCTGGCCCGTGTGGTCCGATCAAACAGACGAGCTCCTGTAGCTCAAACTGCTCAAGAAGTTAATGCTGGTTCTGATAAAAAAAGGTGTCAGAATACACAGTGCATCACAGTTTGTTGTGTATGGGCTGCATAGCCGCAGACCAGTCAGGGTGCCCATGCTGACCCCTGACCACCGCCAAAAGCGGCAACTGTGGGCATGTGAGCATCAGAACTGGACCCTGGAGCAATGGAATAAGGTGGCCTGGTCTGAAGAATCACGTTTTCTTTTACATCACGTGGATGGCCGGGTGTGTGTGCGTCGCTTACCTGGGGAACACATGGCACCAGGATGCACTATGGGAAGAAGGCAAGCCGGCGGAGGCAGTGTGATGCTTTGGCAATGTTCTGCTGGAACCTTGGGTCCTGCCATCCATGTGGATGTTACTTTGACACGTACCACCTACCTAAGCATTGTTGCAGACAATGTACACCCTTTCATGGAAACTGTATTCCCTGGTGGCTGTGGCCTCTTTCAGATAATGCGCCCTGCCACAAAACAAAAATGGTTCAGGAATGGTTTGAAGAGCAGAACAATGAGTTTGAGGTGTTGACTTGGCCTCCAAATTCCACAGATCCCCAATCCAATCGAGCATCTGTGGGATGTGCTGAACAAACTAGTCTGATACACTGAGGCCCCACCTCGCAACTTACAGGACTTAAAGAATCTGCTGCTAACATCTTGGTGCCAGATACGACAGAACACCTTCAGGGGTCTAGTGGAGTCCATGCCTCGATGGGTCGAGGCTGTTTTGGCAGCAAAAGGGGGATGAACTCAATATTAGGAATCAGTGTATTCTGTGTAAACGATTTGACGTTGTTTATTTAATCTAACTACATTCATACAATTAAAACAGTTGCTTAAGTGTCTTGAGGCCACATTTTAAGGTCACTCTCTCTGAAGTCACCATGCCTTCCCTGAGCTCACCATTTAGTTCCCTGATAGCCAGACACCAATGCAAAGCTCTTTCCTATGTTTAGCACAACGGTTTTGTGTTCTGTGTCCTAGTTCAGGATAAATGTGAAGTTCTACACCCCGAGTTCACCACCTAGACAAGGATGAGAAATGATAGTCCTAATTGATTCTCATTTTCAAAGGATCTGATGGGCGCACGAGTCAGGCAGCAACTTTAAAAGAGCTAATGAGCTTAATCGACGACACTTGACGATCCATTTAAACCCTCACACACCACCCAACCCCCCCTCGTCCCAAGAATTAAACCGTTAAAAGAAAGGCTTGAACTTCTTAATCTCTGCAAATCGGACTAATCCAGCATTGCCGAAATGCAGGCTTCAGAGAGAATGGATTCTTAAGCCTACTATGCTGTGCATAGGTGTTGCTTAGCACTTCTGTGGGGGAGTGTGCGGCGTGGATCCATTCATATGTTTATGATGCGAGGGTTAAAGTCACAGTTTAGGCTGAGAGAATGAGAAGTTTGCTTCCGTTGCCTCTCTCTCTCTCTCTCTCTCTCTCTCTCTCTCTCTCTCTCTCTCTCTCTCTCTCTCTCTCTCTCTCTCTCTCTCTCTCTCTCTCTCTCTCTCTCTCTCTCTCTCTCTCACTCCATTTCGATGTCTTCTGCCTCCTCTATGCCCCCGGGGAGCTCAGTATTCATTGGCTGCCTGAAATACACCCATCTTTCCACCAGCCCCCGGCTAGCATTGTCTCAACAAAGCCTGTTACTTGATGGTTCAATAGGGGCTTTTTGGGTGTGATTTCCCTGCTGTTGCCTGCTCTCTCTCTCGGTCTCGGTAGCTGCCGTCTCGGCTCAGGAGCATGGCGAATGGGATCAGAAGCAAACAGCCTCACTGATAACGATGAAGGGCAAATATTGAAGCCTTATTGTTTGTTTTTTCTAGCTCCCCTGCTTCTGTCTGCGGTGTCTTTTCAAATTCTGATTTATATTCACCTAAACTCTCCATTCAGGATTATTTCCTAACCTTTGGAGAACATATTCTGATTAATGCAAAAATACCTTTCTGGTTCACTGACTTGTAGTCGTCATCATGAACATCATGAAGTGATTTTTGTGATGTTTATATGAAATACCTGGTGCGTTGCGGCCATAGACTGTAAAAAAAAAAGATGGAGAGCGCGTCTCGACTTTCTTCCACGGTTGAAAAATTAAGCCAAAATCTCCCAGTAACGGTTGTTGTCGATTACGTCATTTGGAGTCTGCAAAATAGTGATCCTAAGGTGGAGCCATGGCATTAAAGTCTGGCACATACTCCTGCTCACTCATACTCAATTGCAAGCACAACTGTCAATCATAATGTTGCACCCCATTTTATAACATCAAATAGAGAGTATGCGCATGACGTAACCGGCGGCCGTAACTGCAGTTACGCCCACTGAGTGGCAAAAAGACCAGGTGGCAGCATGAATGCGTGAATGCAGCGAAAAACACACGCTTTGAGATTGACTATATAAATAGATTTGACAAGAAATCTGAGCTATATTTTTATAGACTGCCGAAAGCTACAGAAAAGATAAAAATGGATCGCTGCAGTTTATAGAAAAAACTGGACTCCAGGCAGCGAAATGAGGATTTGCAGTTATCATTTTGTGTCAATACGTTAATTTGGGGGTAAAATCATACCTTATATATTGTATTGTTTTATGTTGTATTGACAACTCAATTAAATATTTACCATTGTATATTCTGCATAAACACTGACTAAACTATACAAGTTTTAGGGCTGGACGATATGACGGTATACACTAAATTGGCAAAAGTTTTGGGACACCTGCCTTTACATGCACATGAATTTTAATGACATCCCATTCTTAATCCGTAGGGTTTAATATGGAGTTGGCCCACCCTTTGCAGCTATAACAGCTTCAACTCTTCTGGGAAGGCTTTCCACAAGGTTTAGGAGTGTGTTTATGGGAATTTTTGACCATTCTCCTAGAAGCGCATTTGTGAGGTGAGGCACTGATGTTGGACGAGAAGGCCTGGCTCGCAGTCTCCACTCTAATTCATCCCAAAGGTGTTCTATCAGGTTGAGGTCAGGACTTTGTGCATGCCAGTCAAGTTCCTCCCCACCAAACTCACTCATCCATGTCTTTTGGACCTTGCTTTGTCCTCTGGTGCGCAGTCATTTTGGAACAGGAAGGGGCCATTCCCAAACTGTTCCCACAAAGTTGTCTTGCTAAGCTGAAGCATTAGGAGTTCCCTTCTCTGGAACTAAGGGGCCAAGCCCAACCCCTGAAAAACAACCCCACATAAAATCCCCCCTTCATCCAAAATTTACATTTGGCACAATGAAGTCAGGCAAGTATTGTTCTCCTGGCAACCGCCAAACCCAGACTCATCCATCGGATTGCCAGAAAGAGAAGCGTGATTCGTCACTCCAGAGAACACATCTCCACTGCTCTAGAGTCCAGCGGCGGTGTGCTTTACACCACTGCATCTGGTGCTTTGCATTGCACTTGATGAAGAAATGCTAGAATGCAGCTGCTCGGCCATGTAATCCTATTCCATTGAGCTCTCTACAAGCGGTTCTTGAGCTGATCTGAAGGCCACATGAAGTTTGGAGCTCTCTAGCTATTGACTCAGCAGAAATTTGGCGATTTCTGCGCACTGTGCGCCTCAGCATGCGCTGACCCCGCTCTGTGATTTTTTATCTCTTATCTCTTTGTGGCTGAGTTGCTGTTGTTCCCAATTGCTTCCACTTTGTTATAATACCACTAACAGTTGACCGTGGAATATTTAGTAGTGAGGAAATTTCACGAATGGACTTATTGCACGGGTGGCCACCTATCATGGTACCACGCTTGAATTCACTGAGCTCCTGAGAGCGACCCATTCCCAAATGTTTGAAGAAGCATTTGCATGCCTAGGTGCTTGATTTTATACACCTTTGGCCATGGAAGGGATTTGAACTGGATGGGTGTCCAACTACTCTTGGCAAAATAGTGTATATAACATTGATATAAGTCTTTATTAAGCTATAATAAATCCCTGTAATCATAATATTACAAGTTGTTGGTATTTTCCTGAAACTATTGTTCATTGCAGCTGTAAAATGCATTGAATTGTATGTTTAGGTACATTTTTGGAGAATTGTAGTTGCACGTTTCCTCCAGTGTGCCTATTTTGGATTTTTAAAATATGAGTCATAACCCTTTTCAGGTTTGCATTCACAGATAGGGCCGAGTTACCTTTTTCGGCTTTTTCGCTTGGCTGTAAGTGTCTGTCCAGGTCAGAGGGCTTCTGTCTCGACGGTGAGATGCTCACTGGTCTGAAGAGATCACCCTCAGGCACCGGCTGGAGCTCTGACAGATGGTGTCAATACACTGCATATCGAGAGAGAGAGAGAGAGAGAGAGAGAGAGAGGGAATGAAAGGGGAAGAGAGCAACAAAATGAGACAACAAGAGAGTGAGGAACACTTGGTTTGGTGAGTTACAAGTGATGGGACACCTAGCACGTCTGTTCTTGGTATGTGATGCGACTGCTGATTGGTTCTGACAGGCCCTTTAGAAAGGCCGTCAGCCTCAGGGCTGGAACTCTGTTGGTCCATGCTGGATGAGAGAGGCGTAGCCTTATACTTTTGTCAAGTTAAATTGACATAACTTAAAGGAGTAGATCCATTTACTCAACTTATGGGATTTAAGGAAATCAAGAAAAATAAATAAGACTGGTAAAAGTTCCAGTTGTAGTTATGAAGTAAACTATTTGCAAATAATACATTTATTTTTAAATATGCACACATTCACTCAAATTTTTGTCTGCCTAATATGTAAAGATGCAAAACGTTTCTTTTCATGTCAAATTCAGTTATGATTTACATAAATAATGTCATATTTTCAATTCAAAATGGTGAAATTTCATAAAAAAAATGTCAAGTAGTTTGCATCATTTGATATTAATGTTGGTCGCTGAATGTTTTTATCGTAAAACACTTTATCAAATGATTAGCTACTTATGTCTTACGACACACTTTTTAACTGCTCGCTTTTTTGTTCCTCAAAAGAAGAGAAAAGGTTCGTCATGAGGGTAAATAAATTATGCCCTAATTTAAATTTTTCGTTGAACTATTACTTTAAAATTCTTTCCACATTCGGCAACATCAAAACCGATAGATGTGAAGTGTCAAACGTATGCAGGAGTCTCTGTAGAGCGTGTTTGTCAGTACGCCTGCCTCAGGAAATTTTCCTATTTAATGCGACCCGTAGTCTCAATCACTGAGAGAAGGCTGCAGCGCTGCCTCGTGACCTGCTGACTACACAGTTTGGATCACACACATTTAGAAACATGCCGGTCATTAATCAAAATGATTGACAGCTCACTTCACCCTGTTTAGACATATTTATTGCCACTTCTGTGATGTATGTGTGATGTTTGTGAGATCCATGGCCGACACGAAAAGAATCTGGATATGAAAGAAACAGATACTTCATCAAATTACTCGCTGATAGATCAAAAAAACATGAATAATGTTTTTTTAAAATACGTGAATAATGTTCCCCAGGAGAGCCGGGAGATTTTTGTCATGGTGCGAGAAGAAATTTGCCTTTTTGAAATACTATCGTTTGGAAACTCTGAAGATTCGCAGACTAATTAGGCTTATTTGCATGCAGTGGAAGCGAGCAGCTGACAGCGTCCACTGCCGGCCAAGAGAAAGATGCTTTTAATGAGAGCTCACTGCTGTGTTAACGGAGTCCCCTGCCTCCTCAGACCCTCACACACTCACACACACGCACTCTCTCACAAACAAGTTACATGTAACCCTCCTCCGAGGCTCCGCCCGCACAGCCATGTTGCCTTAGCTACATGTTTGTCACCTCTCCAATTCAGTATCAGGGTGATAATTACGCCGTTATCATTAACAGCTCTATTTCAGGTTGAACATGCTAAACTGAAATATGTTTAAGATTAACAAGTAAAGATTCAGTTATAAACAGAGAGTCATTGTAAAGGGTTCTGATGATGCAATGGTGAGCATTTATACCATCAGTTTTCCTTAGTCCTTTGTATGTAGTGTCAATCAAAATGATTCAACCCCCTTGGCCTGCAAGACATTTAGCTTCTTTTTGAAAATGTTATGAAAACCATTCAACAAAGGCATCAGTAAACTATAGAAAGTTTATTAATACTCATTTGAGTGTTTCTGAGAGCATTGATGAGAAATCAAATTGGCTGTAAGTATTCTCGTACAAAATGATTTAACCCCCAAAAAGTCAAAAGTCAAATTTTGTGCAGAATCTTTTATTCTTTATAACCTCCGAGAAACGCTGACTGTAAGTGCTTAGAAGCTTCTGTCGCCTCTCTACTGCAATCTTGGCCCATTCCTCGCTTGAAAAGCTTCCAGATCACTGATAATCTTTGGTTTTCACGTTACCACTGCTTTCATCAAATTCCACCAAATATTTTCAATGAGATTTAAATCTGAAGACTGAACAAGCCACTCAAGAACATTCTACGTCTGAACCCTGAACCAAGTTTCAGTAGATTTGGATGTATACTTTGGGACGCCTGTCCTTCAGGAAAGTCCATTGATCATCAAGCTTCAGACTCTGCACCGAAGGCATCACCATCTTTGCCAAAATGGCTTGATACTTTAAAGAATTTATGATGTCCTTCATAATGTAAAGATTTCCACTTCCTGCAACTGTAAAGCAACCCAACACAATGCATTAAGAGCCGGGGGTGAAAACCTATTGAATTTGAAAATCAAGGTAAATTGTACTTAATTTGTCTTCCGGGAAACATGCAAGTATCTTCTGTTGCTTCTGAAGGGCAGTACTACATGAATAAAAAAAAATATATATATTTAAACAAAATAAGAAAAATTTGGACATCTTCATCCTGTTCAAAAGTTTTCACCCCCAGGCTCTTAATGCATTGTGTTTCCTTCTGGAGCATCAGTGAATGTTTCAACCTTTTTTAGTAGTTGTGTTTGAGTCCCTCAATTGTCCTCAGTGTGAAAAGATGGATCTCAAAATCATACAGTCATTGCTGGAGAGGGTTCAAATATGAAAAAGAGGCTGGAAAACTGAAGAATGTGCAGGACCTGGAGGATTTTTCTGAAGAACATTAAGCAGTTTAACTGCTCAGGACAAACAAGGGACTCGTGAACAACCACCACAAAACAAAAAAACAGCCGTGGATCATCCAGGGAACGACACACAGCACTGAGAATCAATGGTTCAGAAACTTTTTATCAGGGTTATTTTAATAAATTAAGCCATTTTTTTTGTCTTGTGGACTATATGTAAAAAATTGTTATGCAAAATATCTTATTCAGGACAGTACTAGAAAAAAATAAAAATAACATGCATTTTGTATGATCCCTCTTATTTTATTCCCATTTTCACAGATTCTGCAAGCGGTTCACATACTTTTTCATGCCACTGTAGCTATTAAACATCACATGAGGTTATCCAGAAATATGGGTGGATCAAACAATAGATTTTTTAATATTGAGATTTTAGTTTCATACAGCTCTTTGTTTTACGGGAAAGGTTAGAGGTAGAAACCAATTTTATTTGTGCATACTTGTATTAGGAGATCAAGTGTATGGTGTTAATGTTGTGTTCCCGACATCATCTCACCCAAACATCACGCAGAGAGCCTCAACATCACTTGAGATTAACCCTGAGCTCTGCAGTCACCTTGAGCGGAGAGGCTCATGGGAGGTAATTGTGCTCTGACAGAGCCAGTGGCACTACAGACGGGGATCCCCAACCACAGGCTCCTATACACACACAAAATATATAGACCGCTCGCCTGTCATTAAAGCGAGAAGCAAGAGCCCCCTCAGGGACAGAGATGGATGAGGTGTCAGTCCTGGGCCCGTCTGCAGAGACACAGGGTCCTGTCAGCCCTACCAAACCACTCCACGGCCAACCATTAGAGCTTCATGCATGGCCCGCTGCCGCACATCAACGGCTCCGGCTAGGAAACTTTGTGGCGCGCCAGAGCCTCTCATTCAGAAAGAGCGGCTGATAGACCGGGACAAAAGAATTGGCTTCACAAAAGTGAGCCATCAGGGAGGACAATAGGAAGCCAATTCATCAATTTCAAGAGTAGCTTCACCTTTAGTGCAGTTTAAGGTACTGTAAACTTACGAGAAACGGAGGAGTTCTGGGAGACATAGTGTAAGAGACACTTAAGGTTTGGAGAGATTTATTGTACAGACGGTGCTCGCTGGCACAATGCTCCCCGATACCTCTTTGTCTGGCTGTACTGCTCTATCCGTAACCCCATTACAAAAATGTGTAACTAGGTTTTTGCATTGTGGGAAATCATTAAAAACAAACTGTAAGTGAGTGTGGAGTCATTTAGCAAAGGGGTTTCCAGCTGGTGGGATGCTAAGGAGCACCTAAGGGGACATGAAAGCAAAATTAGATGAAGAATAAGGGAAAATTATATTTCAAAGGCCTGGTTTCACAGACGGGGCTTCGATTAAACCAGGATTAGGCTTTAGCAGGCCCTGCAGAGAGTTCTTCAGGGGCAGGGGCTCAAATGTAAAAAAGGGGCAATATATATATATATATATATCCTTATGCTCATCAAGCCTGCATTTATTTAATCAAAAATCCAGAAAAAAACAGTAGCCTAATATTGTGAAATTTTACATTATGTTCTTTTTAACTTTTTATTAATAAAAGAATCTTGAAAATAGTATCACATTTTCCATCATTGACATTAAATCCTCATATTAGAATGATTTCTGAATGATCATGTGACACTGAAGAGTGGAGTAATGATGCTGAAAATACAGCTGTGATCACAGGAATAAATTATATTTTAAATTATTTTAAAATAGAAAACCATTATTTTAATAATATTTCACAATATTGCTGTTTTTTATCAAATAAATGCAGGCTTGATGAACATAAGAGACTTTCATAATGCTGCATAATATTCAAAAATAGTAATATAATAAAGTCCTTTCACGTAACCATTTCGCCTGCCTACACTTCACATAATAGGCCTGTATAGGTGCCGGTGGCACGTGGGGTTTGTTAACTTTGATAGTTTCATGAAATAGTAAACGGTGTATCAATATACATAAATACAAGTGAATTTAACACTTATACCATTAATGCGACTTTTGCTGCTGCTGCATGGTTTTGTGCAGGGATTTGTTTGTTAAAATCCATTTTGTCAGTGATGCAATTTATAAAATGAGACAAACCGCAGGAAATCATTCCACAAACGTTAGTTCGTCTGTCCGTGTCATTTTCAACCGATTTCTGAATAAGAACAGAAAATTACCGCTCCGCTTCACATCGCCCAATGGAATTTGAACTTGCTTTGCCAGATCACGATTGGTTGGTGTATATACATGACAAACGGGCATTGGTGAATTGTGTAATACTTTAAAATAATATATAGATTTGTAATTAAATCAACACATTAGCTTTGATTATGGATGAAAAAAAAATATTGGTTTACTTTTTTCCCGTAAGGCCACACACTCTCTGAAAGGACCATATTTGGCTCGAGAGCCGCTTCCGAACAGAGGAAAATCAGCTGTCAATCAAAACGCACGCGACCCATAGCGACGCGTTACGGCAACGCCTCAACAGAAATTGTCCGACTTTTGAGCCGTTCGTTACCATTGTATACATTGTCATGTTATAATAATTACATTTATTTCGTTTTATTGACCACGATATTATCATTGATATTTGTCTGAGAGGGGCACTTTTGATTCATTTTGAAAAAGGGCAGGGGCTTGAGCACCCAAAGCCCCCCCCTCTGCACGTGCCTGGGCTTTAGTTCAATTAGGACACTTAAGTAGCTTTTGTAGACATGCCTTAGAAAAAAAAATTTACTGGTGTGCATCTTGAGACCGAACAATGGCACTGACATATTTTAAGATGTTACAGTGCAAGTGTCTTTCAATTTAAAACAGCCCAAGCATGCATTTCATTCTGGCTTAAGCCTTGTCTGTGAAACCGGGGGAATGTTTTTGCATTCTCTCATAAAAGTATTGTGTTTCCCAGAGAAACTTTGCCTTCGCTTGCAAAAGCTCTGAAATCAAGGTTTTCCTCCCACCGCCCACCTCCCACCTCGTTATGTCCCATTAGTGGCTCTGGAGGATTTATTAGGAGTTGCTTCAGATAAAATGGTGTTCAAAAATAAGTAGTAGAAGATACATTTGTATGATTATCTGTATCATTGGCGACCCAAAACAGTACCAAAATAGTTTCGTTTTGGAAAAGAAAGTATCACCATGTCCCTTTAGGGGCTCTGGTGGATGCATTATGACATTTACATTTACATGTAATCATTTAGCAGACATTGTTTATCCAAAGCGACTTACAAATGAGGAGAGCAATAGGAGCAATCAAACCAACAACAGGGCAACAATATGTTTTTGTGTCTCAGTTAGTCCAGCACAGTACTACACGTATAGCAATTTTAATATATTTTAAAATAATTATAGAATAGTAAGTGTTAGTATTAATTGGTGAGTTGCTTTGGATAAAAGCATCTGTCAAAAGTAGTAGTAGTTACATTTTTACGATAATTATTATTATTAGAGGCTCAAAACGGTCCCAAAATAGTGAATTGTCCAAAGTTAAAATGTCCTTAAAACCAAAATGTATTATATGTACTATAAAATGTATTAATAATAATCCTCATCAAATTTATTTTTATTTATTTATTTATTTTATTTCAAAGTTTGGTTATTCACTCTCAGAAAAAAAGGTACAAAAGCTGCACTCGGGCCTTTTGAAAAGGTACAATTTTGTTCCTTTTCGGTACTAATATGTACACTTTAGGTACCAATATGTATTTTTAACGAACCAATATGCACACTTTAAGTACAAAAGAGTACCTTTTGAAAAGGTACAAAACAAACTAAACAATCAAATCACACTTTAAATACATTTTTTCCAAAGATGGTTTCTGTCATTTTAGGTAGTTTTCATCACGCTGATGTTAGTTCAAGTGTTCGTTTTTTAAAATAAGTTTGGTTTTAGTTAGTTATTTGATGCTATTGATATCGCGGCTCTACTTCCTGCTCTCTACTCTACTATTCTGTCATGATAATCTATAAATCGTTCATGTGGGAACTGTTGTAAGATGCCTTCAGAGCCAGATAATATATGCTGCATGAAGACAGAACAGGTATAGTTTAGTTAAATTAGTTTAGTTACGGTAGTTTAGTTTAGTTTAGTTTCGGTTATAACGTATGTTGTCCTCTTGCCTTTATGACATGCTATTGCATTTGTGTTACGCACTGTATTGCAATAAATGTGAAAAGACGGATGCAACAACTTGAGCAGACTCCTAAATGTGCTCTACTACAACAACTCTTCCTCTTCTCAGCATGGCCTTTGTTGCGTGTTCCCGGGGGCAGGGTTTATGTAAATTTCAGGGTAAGGGATGTCACTATCCTGTGAATAAACTTGTAGTCTCTACCAGCTGTTTGTTGTAGTCCTTAAAAAGCGATATCTCCCTTTGCATTGAACTTTGAACTCTGGCATTGAAGTTGTTTATGCTCAAACAGCAACATTACACACTAACTAAAGTTAGAAAAAAGTGAAATCAATATCAACCACCCCTTTAATATCTGCTAACTCTTTATCTCACTCCCAAGGCATCAAAAACTGAAGCATGGGCAAGTGCCTTCCACACATAAAAAGGTACCCCAAGGTCACGTCACGTTATGGACAAACATGAGAACTCCATTGATTTCATTTGTTTGCCTTATGCATCAGATTAAAACGCATTTAGTTCTTTGCAATTTGCATATAATGAATATTTATACTTTTAGATGTTGGAGCAACTAACCCAATTTCTATCCTTAACCTACCCACTTCTCAACAATATAAAACCTGTAAAAGACGAATAAAAGTACAGTCACATGTATTCATCGCAAAAATTGGCCAACACAGTATAAAGTATTAAAAATAACCCATGTTAAATTCCAAGTCTTCAAAAGCATACAATATCTTTATGTGAAGAACAGAGTGGGTCTTACTGTTTTAATCACTGAAAATAATCCCACAAATGTGAACGCATGCAGTCATATCTCATTCAGAAGATACACCCGACTCTTTAGCATGACGCAGTCAGTCACAAGACACACGACAGCCAATGCTATATTTCACAAGCAAATATGACGTAAAGATTCTTCAGCCGGCAACTTTTGAATGTGTGTGGAGATGGTGATTTTATTTTGAGTCTGTTCTTCATACAAATCAAGCATTTGGACTCTGCGTTGCATTTGAACACTTGGAATTTTTGTTCTTTTTTAATACATTGTGCATGTAGTCATATCTGCCTGTTATATCGTGTGTTATATTGTATAATACACAATGGGCAGGTTTAGGGGTGGGGTTGGGTTTGATTTACGTGCTCAAATGTGTCTAAGTAGTGTAAATAAAAATGTAAATAAAATTATGCTGGCTGATTAAATTAAGAATCACAACCCAACATTTCATAATGGCAAAATTATAGCCCAATATATATAATTTCATCATGACGATAACATTCCCATGTCCAACGCACCTGTGTTTGACGCCAAAGGTTTCTCATTGAAAGCAATGGACGCATTGTGACGCAGATGGGTACCTTTATTGTGTCTTAATTGTGCTTCAGTCTTTCTTTTATTGCCTTTTGATAAGCAAGAAAATATAAATCAATGCTGTACTTTCAGCAGATGTGGTTTTTCAAAAAATTGCATTTAAGTTTTAACAATTAGCATGGTTCAGAAATAAATCCTAACAATGACTGAGCTGGAACCGCTTGAGTTATATAGCTATTGATTTGCTAATTGTGCTCGGTCTCAGTTCTTTGTTCCAGTGGGTTGTGTTTAACCTACATGACTCTGAATTTCTCAGGACCACAGCTTGTTAAAAAGAAACTCCTACACTTAACATCTGAGAATGCATTGACTGGCTGTGCCCCTCTGGAAAAGGGTTTCTATCTAACTTTGAAAAAACCTTGCATTTCTTCTTTTATCTAGGTCTAAAAGATGTGACATTCTTGGCAACAATACGGTTACTGTTGGCCTCCTAGATATTTCATACAGATGACTTTGATAGCTGAGAGTACTGGGGATCTCAGGGGACTTTGGCGGGCTGAGGCATTGGTAGGGCTCGCAGCAGGTTGTCTGGTTTCTCAATCTGTAGGGTGCCGCTGTGGTCCACAGGGTCGTCTCGACGTGTCTGTTATTCTCTCAACACCTGGGATTATACAGTGTCTCTTTGAGCCTTAAAGGATTCGGGCAAATCAGAAAGGGCAAGTCCACCAAGACTGAACTGAAGCCCAGCTATGGATTCAGATAAGCCGACTTATGGTGCGACTGTTCTCCGTGCAGTGAAACAGCTGCTGTCCCTGAGCTGTGGCTTCATGTTGGCTGGTTTTGTGCTGATCTCAGCACAGCTCCTGGCACCCTCCGTCTGATGGTTCCCTGGTGTGGGCACTATGAATAGCTCTCTACCCCTCTCCATTTCCTCTTGTGTCCTGGCAACACTGATCCGCTGGCTGCCGGGTGCTGCAACACTGAAGCTGACAAAGCAAGGAGTGCAGAACTATCCGGAAAGCCAGATGTGAATATGTGTGTCCAATTGTAATTTGGAGGCCGAAAGACTTTTATAAGCTTTTAAAGTCAATATTTGTATGTTTCAGGAATATGTTCTGGTCAAGGTCAGCATAACAGGATGGAAATGAAGAGCTTAAATGTGCCATTGCTCACTGAGGACCTGTTTACACCTGGTATCAATATGCGTTTTCGTCAATCCAAACACAAGTGTACGACACTAAATACAGGGTTGTCAAATAAACACATTTGATCGGATTGCATTTGTAGTGTAGATGCTCATGTGGCCGAATGTGTTTGAACAGCCACTAATGACCACCTACTCTCCGCCTACTGACCTAATGAGTAAACATTATGGAAAGCGCTAGCCAGACGGGATTTGTAGCCTACTTTGTCAGCTGAAGACCCAAGTTTGGTTTGAAGATGAAAAGCGTACCAAGCATGATTGTCTCTAGTTTTTCCATTGTCTCCGGTCACGTGTAAATTACGTGTAATTACGTATTTTTTTTTCTGTCAGGACCACTATCATCAAAGATGATTGACTATTAGCATACAGTTTGGATTGGCGGTTCTGTTCTGGGCAAGAACTCATCCATGCAGCCTAGCATGGATAAGAGCAGGGAGAGCAGCAATAACCCCCCTTAGGGTAACAGAACAGAACCAACATAATGTATTGCAGATATCATTAATGTCGATATTTAATGTACAAAATAATTCAGGAATTTAGTCTGATTCAAGGGGAATCAGAATACCAAATCCTGACTGATGAGAGGAGGAGCTGGGGATGGAGGAGGGTTAATGAGCTCTGGAGAAACACAATAGCTGTTGATAGTACAGAAGGAGGTTATATATGTATGCTGTGATAGACATCGTATTCCTATAGGTAGACTTGACTAACATGACCTGCCAGAACTGACGCTATACGCTTGATTTTTATCAAATTACAGAAATTGACATTAGTCCCTTTCACACAGTCTTTATTGGTAAATTACCTTCAAGAGATCATGTGTGAACAAGACCTTTTCAAAAATACCAGTAAATCGGTTCTGGTTCAGTCGGTTCAATTTACCGATATGATGCTGTGTGTGAACAGAATGAGGATTACCAGTATGAGCACGTATAAAGTCAGAATGCTGATGTAGGAAGTTTGCTTTGGGCCAACCATAAAGTTCTTATGGAGATGACGTGATTACTTTGCGCTGTTTATAGTAAACTGATTTATAATAGTTTGTCTGTGTGAATTGTCAGTGTGAATATGCACTAGATTGACGTCTTTGACTGTTGCCGCTCGTCTTGCAGATTTTTTAGCGTGTCTCACTCGAGACCCAGCCTTCTTTTCCATTCATCAGCGCTGCGGCTCTGCAGTTCGATACTATTATTACACGCATTCTGTGTAATCACCCATTCATGCCTGTCACTCAGACGTCAAAAAATATTGACAGACAGTGAAACTAAAGCGCTTCTCCTCATGTAGGTGAATGAAGACAACAGCGTAGCATTTAAAGATAATTTCCGATGACTGACATCACAGAATTTACCGGTATTTTAGTGTGATGTGTGAATGGTCTCTTAACGGTAAAAAGCCAGAACGTTATTGCTTTTATGAACAGCATTTTTGTGTATTTACTGGTAAAATAATTCTGGTAATTTTACAGTAATTTACTGGGATTACTGTGTGAAAAGTGATAAGTCTAACAGGATGTTTTGCTCTGATGTTTTTCTTTAAAAAAAAAAAAGTGTATTATTTTCCTGCCAATAAGAAGTCATTTTCTGGAGGATGATGTCATTAATGAACAGGCTCTTTCTAGTTAAAGGGTTATTACTGAAGAGTGATATAAAAAGTGATATTGAGGCACTGGTGAAATCTATAAACTCATCAGTATTTTAAACCAGTATTCCCAATAAAATATTTTTAGTTTGATACATTTCAATATGTATATGTATATGCTTTAGAAAAAAGATCTGAAATATAGAAAAAAAAATGGTAATATTTAAAATGTTCTATTTTAATATATTTTAAAATATAATTTATTCCTGTGATGGCAACAGTGAATTTTCAGCATTATTACTCCAGTCTTCATTGTCACATGGTCCTTCAGAAATCATCCTAATATGATGACTTGATGCTCATGAAACATTTCTTATTATTATCAATGTTGAAAACAGTTGTGTGGCTTCAAAAGAAAGTTCAAAAGAACTGCATGTGAATGATAGAATATAACATTTTAATAACTGTTTGTAATTTAATAGTACTTGACAATTTATAATAATAATAAATAGTAAATAATTTGATTTGTTTTATACAATTGTGTGTATGTATACACACATGCATGTATACATACATATATATATATATATTTATATATACATTAATATATATTTATATATATATATACATTAATATATATTAATATTCTTTATTTTCACAATTTTTTAAGTTTCAAGTTTTTTTAAGACACTATATGTTTGAAACATAGAAAATAAGGATTGACTCTAATAACATATTATCTGAAGTATCGTTAAGTGCTATGTAATTACCATGGTTATTATACAATTGGAAATAATTGTATATAATCAAATTACTATGGTATTACTATTTGATGTTATCACTGGTACTGCCATAGTACAGTTTTGGTAGAAAATGCTATAAACACATGCCAAGCTGACGTTAAAAGCCCTCATTCCTATCTTTTTTCATCTTTTAAAGCTGTCATATTCGCACGCAATGAGGGCTAAGGTCAGAAACTTCCCCATTGCCTCTTGCCACTATCATTTAAATTTGGGTCAGTGTGTCATCTGTCTGAGATGAAAAACAAAAACCAAATGATGAATAAAAGGACCTCTATCCTCAGTCTAAAAACAATTCCAGCAGAATTGGATTAAAATGCCCGTCGTCTTTTCGTCCACAATAGTGGCGCTTCACAAACACATTGAGGAGCAGGTGGAGGCAGAGTCCAAGCCAATTCATTTGCACAATACAGAGTCTCACTTGCCTTGATGAGCCATTGTCTTGGTTACAAGGGAATATAAAAAAACCCAGGACGTAACTGGCAGAAATGGTCACCGTGATTCTTTAGCGGCTGAATCCCCAGCTGGCCTGTGACTCGCCAGTTGGGTGCGTTAAAAGGACCAGATATCAGAGCGTGGGTCGCTGCCAGTCTTCTGGCCTTGAGTAATTAGCCCGCTCTTAGCACCATCGCTGAGCTCACCAGAGGAAGCAGCAGTGAGTCTGGAAGAATGCATCATCTGAATGATAATACACACATACACATGTATACACTCTGTTCTACCTCACTGTTTACTACAATTTTATTTTTTACTGTGGCCTCATTTGAGGGCAGAACACAACACTTTACTGAAATATTTAGGCAATTATCCAAAAGTTGCCACTGAGTGTAAATAACAGCACACCTAAAAGATAGCCACTAGCCATTTAAATTGACTCTCTTCCATGTTCTGTTTCAAAACTACACAGTGATCATTTTAAGCCGGCTTTATGGGGCTTTCAACACAAAGGCTGTTTAAGTAGAAACGTAATTGTGCTGCATACTGAGATGCCTACCAAAGGAAGAAGGCAATCACACAATACTTTAACTGAGATCAGTGAAACAAATTAGAAGAATGTTTAATAAACATACACTCTCAGAAAAAAAGGTACAGGGCTGTCACTGGGGCGGTACCCTAAGGTACAAAAGTGAAAAGGTACATCTTTGTACCTTACTCACCCCTGAAAGGTGGTTTTAGTACCTCAAAAGGTACATATCAGTACTTTAAGAGTGCATATTAGTACCTTAAAGGTACATATTAATACCTTAAATGTACATATTAGTACCTTTTTTGTTATGTACCTTAGGGTACCGCCCCAGTGACAGCAATGTACCTTTTTTTCTGACAGTGTGTATATATATATATATATGTATGTATGTATATATATATATATATATATATATATATATATATATATATATATATATATATATATATATATATATATATATATATATATATATATATATATATATATATATATAATCTCTCACCATTCATTTGTTTGGAGTTGGTCCGATTTTTAAAAAATATATATTTCAATCATCACAACTCTCGAGTGAATAGATTCAACCAGCATTTTATTAGCATAGATCATAGAATGTACATAGGCTTGATTTTGGCAGACGAGATCTGCTACGCTGCTGCTGCTGCTGAGCAAATACATAATGTTCAGCTTAGTCAAGAAAACAACAAGTAAAGGCTGCTGCAGAATGATATAACCCCCGTAGCAGATATGTACAGGTGTGTCACAATTCACCAGTGTGTGTGTCCATGTTCACCACCAGAGGGCACTCCAACCCGGACTGTCATTTCATCAAAGACTACATTACCCATAATCCTTTGCCCGGACTCATCATCACTCATTGTTTGCACCTGTGTCACATTACCTCATTATCCCATTACCCCAGCCTATATAAACCATGTTCACTCTGTCATTCACTGCAAAGTCTTGTTTGTTGTAAACTGCATTTCTGAGCGTTTTCCCTGGTTTCATGTCTCTGGTTTTGGATTTCTTGCCTGTTCCGTGGATTACCCGTTTGCCTGTCTCTCTTGTCTTGTTTGCTGTATTGGACTGATTACCTGTTATGACCTCTTGCCTGTTTGTTGACTACGAGTGTGGATTACCCTTTAAATAAAGCTGCATTTGGATCTTCTACCTTCTTTCTCAGAGCAGTACGTTACAAGGTGGTGCTGGGGAGGAGGTAGGATTATAGGAGTTCTCATATTGTGTGGCGTGCTGATAACGTCTAGGATACGGTATAAATAAAGCCACGTGAATGAGGAGGTACCTCTGATTGGTTGGTGTTGTAGAACTGAAAGAACCAATCAGCGATGAATCGTTTCATGACTGAACTTTATATATATATATATTTTTTTTTTTTGAAAGACTGTTATGCTCACCAAGGCTGCATTTATTTGATCAAAAATACAGTAAAATAGTAAAATATTACAATTAAAAAAAAAATCATATATATTAAAATTCATATATATTAAAATGGAATTTATTTATTTTAAAATATAAATTTGGAATTTATATTTTTTGGAGACTGTGATGCATTTTTATTTTACTTTACTCTCACTTTTAATCAGTTTAATGTATCCTTGATGAATTAAAGTAATTTTTATAAAAAAATAAATAAAAGAAAAATCTTACTAACCCAGAAAGAGTATATTTCATTCAATACTAAATAGTATTGATACTATTTTAAGAGCATACTATTGTGTCAAATTGTTTTGTGTGCTGTGTATTTTTTATGCTTATTGCCCACTGTAAATTAATTTATACATTACTGCTATCTTTGCATAGGAATGAGTTGCAATATGAGATTTCACGAGGAAGGTATACAACACTACCAATAATAATTTAGTCAGTTAACACGCATAATCATTGTCTTAAGAGCTCATTGCCATCTATTTAACTGGTCTTGTCCATTAGCAGTTTAAATCAAGGACTCTAAGCTTAATTTGTCTTGTAAAAGATCTTGTTTGTGTAGGTAGTCTTCTGCTCATAATTAACAGCTTTTAAATCCATTGTGGTGTTTCACATTATGGCTTTTAGCAAGTTCTGTCATTACACATAGCGTTTGTTTGGAAGTCTTCGGGGAGAGAATGAAAGCGTATTTTCTGCTCCATTTACTGTTTAATGAGTGATTCTGTCAACTTTTCTCCATGCACACTGTGAATCCGTAGATAGTTGATAGTATCTGGACTATGTAGTACAATACATTTTATCAATTTGGCACACATTTTTTATTTAAAGCAATTATATGTATTATCAGAATGTATATTAATAGCTTGAATTCCATGCAAATTGAGCCTATGATCTAGCTGTTGCTAGTGCAATGCTTTACCAGTTACATCTTGTTTTTAGAGTTGTACCTATTAATCATGGCAAGGATGGTACAAAATCTATATTAAAAAAGCTATTACCATACGCTAAGCAAACACAAATGACAATCTTCAACAAAAACCTGCTTAGGTTCAGAACCCAAACCAAGTTCTGCTAGTCTGTAAGGCTTGATTTAAATGGCTTTGGTTTAGATATTTTATTCAGTCAAAATAGGCCTACACAACAAACGCCAATTAAGAACTCAGACACAATTTGACTTCGCTCCTATGCTGTGTTCTTTATCTGTGTGGAAAATATTGGAATCTTGTATCTGTTCATTATCTCATTTCTCTCTCCACCAACCCTCCCTCTCTTTTGCTATGCTCCTCAATCACTCATTATGGCTCTTTCTTTGAAGAATGGAGTCTATTTATAACTCACTTTTAGCTTAAAAAGCTGCTCAAACCTTTATTTTTTTATTTCATTTTGATGGATCCATGCCAGCACTTATATTTAGTTTACATTTATATCCATTGCCTATCTTGCCAATCCTTTTCTCTTCAAAACAAAATACTTCCGAATCTGGAGCCCACAAGTGACACTTGAGTGTCGCTGAATCGGTTTAAGTAATGGTTCACCCCAAAATAACATTTATTTACTCATCATGTCATTCCAAACCTGTAACATGCGCAAACCATCTTCCCATTCTTGAAATGAGAAACTCTTATCAACAAAAGTTCCCTGCGGTTTTCCGTCAAAATAAAAGAAATTAAGACAGCTATACATATTTAGGGCACTTATAGATCTCATCGGGCCAAACAACTTTCGTACGCCAGCCCAACAGGAAGTTGGCTATTATGGGTTGTTTGAAAAATGCATGCTCTGGAATTTGATATACTTCTCCTAGGGGATTAATCCGATCGTCACCAAACTCAGTCAGCATGAACTCAAGACATTGAGGATGCTTTTGCTTAATTTCAAACGGTTTGGCTGTGGCAGGCAACAAATGTTTGGCGAAAAAAGGAAACAGGAAGTGTGTTATAACTTCTGCAAACATTGACTGATTTTGATTTTTGACTTGATATTCTTTTTGGGTGTTTTTGAGACTCTTAGCATGCTTCAAATTGCATGAAATTGACACACACATCAGAGTTGTCAGCCAGAAGACATGGGCGTTGAGGAGGGGCTCTATAGCGCCACCTTTTGTCTAAAGTTGGGGGTTAGTTCTACCTACAGTCACCAAACTTGGTACCTATAATGTTCTCATCGATGTAATTTGTGGGGCAGTAATGAAATGCCCCACAAATGTATTATATAGTATAACCACAAGATGGCTTTTTTTTTTTATTGTACATTTTAAAAAAAATAAATCATGAACAGTGTTTTAAAGTACAATACTGTTGTTTTATTCCACACAAGTACATTTGCATGTATATTTATACATTATCAAAGACTACTTTCTCTCTCTCTCTCTCTCTCTCTCTCTCTCTCTCTCTCTCTCTCTCTCTGTGTCAATTACAATCTTGCTGGTTTAAAGTTTAACCCTTTCATTGCTGTGTGCTTTGCATTAAAGGGATCCCCTGGTTTTAAGACTTGTATGGCTTAATATAACATAAATGATGTCTCTTACTGAAATATGTAGTAGAAAACCCATGAAAGATCTACGTTATTTAAAAAAATCCATTATTTATTTGGACAATGGGCGGCGCCATTTTGTTTGCGTTCTAGGTTGATGACGTAGAATGGTTGCACTCGGCAATCAACTGGCACTACCCGTAGCTATTTTTACCACAACACAACTCGAAAATTGTTTCAGAGTTAAACAAAACGAATTAATTGCTTTGTAATTGCATTTAAAACACACTCAAACACACACAAACACACACCAACCAACAGATCGGCGCACACACGCACACACACAAACACACACACATCCACGCTCAATCACTCCCCCCCACCCCCTTCAAATCGTGAGGCCCTAACATACACCTGTTTTCTTTCCACAGATCACGAACTCCCTAACGTCCAAGCAGGTTGTGAACTACACGAGGGTGAGTAAATGATGACAGTTTTCCTTTTTTTTTTTATATACTTTCCCTTCAACCATAAACAGCCATTAACACTTAAACAGCCATAAACACACAGGCACACACACAAACTGTCCACAACCCTTAGGATTGAAAACACATTTGCAGTCCCATTAGCTTTACATTTTGACAGCTCGTATTTGACAGCCCCCTCCCCACCATATTGACAGACACTTTCCCCCGAGACCCTTTTGCCTAATGCTCAAACATGTCTCATATGCATCTTCGCATTATCAGGGTTATGGAGGCGTGAGACCGCCCGAACGTGGCCCTCCCATTTTTTCCATTTATCGTACCTAACCTAACCTCCCCCTACTGCGCTCCAGTATGAGGTAATGGGTTGCTATTGAAGATGCCGCCTTTGATGGCTGGAAACAGATGGGCAGAGGAGGAGAGCTGTGTGCTGACAGGTATCTCTCTCTCGTCGTATCTAAAGTGCAGAGGGAATGTGAAGCTCTGCAAGACAAACACTGAAGGAGACTGCACTGATTGTTCTGGCAAGTGTTTTTGACTCACTTCACCTGAAATTAAACCCTGCCGACGAGACATTTAGGCGCTGATGTTAGCCAAATTAGCCTCCTACAGATACTGGCGCTCCTATATGGCCTTTCTGCTGATTATAATTTCCCCCACAGCCTTCACTCAAATATGCCCATTTGTCATGGATTTGGTTCTTGTATGGTTTGGCATTCATGTTCAAGAGTTTCCTTGAGACTTAAATAAAAAGTTTCTTCCACAACAAGCCCACAAACTGCCTGGAAATAACCTAGACATTTTTTACTTTACTCAATAGCCTACTTTCATGGTTAAGAACCCTCAACTGAACAAAAATTTCCCCCATATAGAACGCTTTACTGCATATATAAAATGATAAAGGCTAAGTCCCATGCAAGTATGAAGAATATTGTGCTAGCAACGGTAAAATATGTACTTTTAAGCATAAAATAAGCCAGTATGGCTTGACAAGTTTGCTATATTTCTAATAGCATATTAGCACACTGTGCCACTTATTTTGGCCTGAACACTTCAAAAATATACCATCAATAAGACGGCATGTAGGCACCTTTTACATACTGCATAGTGTTTCATCCCACTATATTTAAAGCCAAAGTGAGATACATCTATACGACATGGCGGTTATGTAAATGGTGAAGAGTAGCAGACCCTTCTTTCTGGATCTCAGCTGGCTGGTGTCAAGAGACTATGAATCCCTCTCTGCTGTCCTCCTGCAATCAATCATATGCACCATATATCATATATATTTCATATGTACAAGATTATAATATCAATCATTTGGTATTTATATATATAAAATCAATCACAATCTCGTATCTGACCGCAGTTATGTCTACAAGACCTTCATCACTCCAATATTAATTTTTCTACTGTATATGTGAGCCTGGCTCGGCCCTGACGTAATTTATGAAGCGCTGCAGAAACACGGCTCTAGCTCAGGCTAATTGGTGAATAACTATTACCTCTCAGCATGACATGCTACTTATATGCCCTTGGGCTTCTGTTTCTGGTTCCTGTCGGAATAGTCATTTATTACATTCAGTGCTGAGTCAGCAACAGAAGTTCTGATTTGCGGGTGTGTTAGCCTGAATTACAGCTGGACTCTTGTCAGAATGTGATGGGTTATATACAGCATATGGTTAAAAGCGCAATCGTTAAAACGGCAGATTATAACACCTTATTCAAAAGTTTGTTTAATAAAGGAATACTTTTATTCAGCAAGGAATCATTAAATCGATCATGGCAAATGCTTAAGAGTCAATGATTGGATCATTATTGCAGTGATTATTGGCATGTTTTAGGTTTGGCAACAGTTCTTTTAATCCTAAATGATTAAGTGTGTAGATTTTCATTTCTTAACTCCTTAAGCTGCATGAGGACGTGACCGGGTTGAAGTGCTATTTTTAGCACGAGTGTAATGTTTGTTAATAGATTTTTTTTTCCTAATTACAACCATATAGGAAGACACATCATGGCCATATTCAAGGATGACAATGTCTGAATATGTATCAGGCTCAAATCGTGAAAAAATGGACCTTAAATTTATTGAAAGTCTTTGGGAAGTGCTGGAGTAGACTTTACAGAGTGCTGGGCTCTTGCATTGTCAATACAAGATCTTGACCAAAACTGAATTAACCTCTTTATGTAAATAAATGTAATTTCCATCAAGAGGTGAATCAGTTGTTGGTCAAGATCCTTCCATCAATTAGGGTTAGAAGAACTGTTCCCAAACAACTTGCTAGAAACATAATAATCACTGCAATAATGATCCAATCTTAAGCATTTGCCTATTTAACCCTCTGGTGCTCTTCGTTTAGGGGTTGCATTGGTTGTCTTCCCGGTCATAAGTGACCGGACACCTAAAAATGTAACTTCCTCCACCCCAGTAAAACCAATGCAATTTATTTTTTTTCAATAATATTTTTTTCTTTTTAATTTTGTATTTTGAAATGATTTGATGGTATTTTTTTATATTTATGCAATAATAATGGTCTATTTTTGCCATTGAAAATTAAACAAAAAAAAAATATATATATTTTTTTAAATAATTTCTTTTAATTATTGCAGTATTTCAGGTTAAAATAGAGACATGGGGCGCAAAAAAATATTTTGAAGGGAGAGTAGTGCCCTCTTTTGGAATTATTTAAGAAATCATGCAACCATGGGTGTAATCACTAGAGGTCTCTATGGAGAAGCTTGAGAATTCTCTAGTTCTCTTTTGAACACATTTAAAAAAAAAAAAAAAATTTTTTTTGATGGATTTGAATATATATTCAAAAAATCTCAAAGACTATTTATTATAAAGTTTTAGATATTTTTATTTTGTTGGAAATATAGATTTTTTTTCTATGAATTGTTGTGTTTTAGCAGATTTCCCATTCATTTCCTATGGTGGTCATTTTTGACCGAAGAGCACAAGTGGGAGTATTTTTTTTACGACCACTTAGCATGCTCGACTCATGCCCTCAATTTTTTTGTGTGTTTACATACCTAATGCTAGAAAAGTCACCAAGTTTCATATCATTCTGATGAAGCTGTGATTTAAAAAAATTCAAAATGTGGTTCATAGGTTCAGTTTTTCATAGATATGTGTGTGTATAAGTGTGTGTGTGAGTGGATGTGTCAATATCACACTCTTGATGTTTTAGAGTGTCACCCCTTTACTGCTGTGTACCTTTTTTCAGTATCGTGGCCGATTTGTAGATTGTACACACAAATATTCAGAGAATTGTTGTGTTTTTGCCGATTTCCCATTCATTTCCTATGGTCGGTCATTTATGACCAAAGACAATGAACGCTACTTTTTTTTTTACGACCAATTAGCATGCTCAACTCATGACCCCAATTTGTTTGTGTGTTTAAGTACCTAATGCTAGAAAAGTCACCAAGTTTCATATCATTCCGATGAAGAAGTGATTTTTAAAATTTAAAGACAGAACATTTCGAACACCTGTGTACGAGACAGAAGAAGTATACTTTTGCAAGGCACCAAGCGTGCCACACGAGTCCTGAAAAAAGTGAAGCCAAAGCATCTCGATCGATCCCAGGTGGCTGGATGCAGTACAGTATTATAATAGGTCATAAACCCCACCCTTACTACACTGGAAGAGAGTGAATGTGCTTTGTCCATATTTTTTTACAGTCTATGATTACTCGCGTACGCGTAAAAAGACTAAGTATACAGTACTTTCGGCTTTAGAGGTCAAGTATTGTCAAAATAACTGCAAAATACTCAAAACCATCTATACACACAGTCAGTGGAGGATGAGTTTCCTGTCTGTCCATTGGAGTATAGGGAACTTTTGTATCTGTATTAGGAGAGGTAATTGCATTTGCTTGGCCATGACACCAAGGTGATTAGCCTAAGGCGAGACCAAAGGCCAGGTACACCCAAACACACAGAGCCCATACATCACGGACAGCCTTACTGTCAGTTGTAAGGTGAACCTTCTTCATTATCTGTCCATCGGAAAAAAAGGGAGACAGGCCGAGAGGGAGAGAATCAGCGTGACAGAGACCATGTGGAGATAAATGCATGGTTAGTATTTTTTTCATAACATAATTAGCAGTGATTTTCACAGGCAGATTTGGATAATTTGTGACGGAGTGTACGGTTTGACTTTGATATTGTTTACACTCTGTATTAAAGATATAGTTCAACCAAAAATAAAAAAAATAATTTACTCACCCTCATGTTGTTTTTTATATATAGGCACACATCTGATGCTTAGTCTGTTAAGCATGGCTTCAGAAGACTCAGAATTTGTTTGAGGTATGACCTTGTGAAATTTATGAACAAAATGTGAAGTCTCTTCAAGTAATATTAACCACAGACCTTATTTTACTCTTAATTTAAAAACCACTTTTATACAATTTGGGAATTCCCACAGGAACCCATGGTGAATTAGCCTTCCGGGTTGGCCTACAAACTGACGTTATTTCTGAACAGCTCTATTGTGATCCCCCCCCCCCCCCCCCCCCCCCCCCACTGAAATACTCTCTGTTTTCCGGCTATGATGGTTTAAAAGACATCTGCTCAAACTTCACCTATCCCCATTGAGTGGGTGAACATCACCCATTGCTACCCATGTCACCCTCCACCTGCCAGTCAGCAGCCGAGACGAGAGAAAGGTAAATAAAGAGGATAATGAAGAAAGCTAATCGGATTGATCAAATTTCCTGTCACTAATGAAAGGAAAGTGAGTCTGGTTTCTTCCCATGTCTCTGATAAAGATGATTAAGTGTGAACATCTGATAAACTTCAAGCTCCAGTGAAAGCACAGAGGGAAAGACGTGTGAGAGAAAGTCTCTAATTTTGTGGGTTATGCCTTATTAGAGCATTTGGAGGTGGTGGATGTGCTGTTTGTGCCTCAGTAGTGTTTCGGAAGTCGTTGGTTTTGATTTATTTTTGTTCCAAAACTTGTGAGCTGCCTTGCTAGGATGTTTCCAACGTGAAAGCAGTTTCAGATCAAATAATCCAGACAGCTGGATAATACATGGAATTTGTCATTTTGGTGCTCTTCGTGGGTCGGTCTATGTACTACGACAATGTTTTTTTATTTCATATTTTATATTTTTTAGAGGATTTAATGTTACTAAATTATATTTACACTGTATTTATAATCCATTTATTAACTTTTTGAGCATAGACCTGAAAATTTAATTTCCAGCTTGAATGCTATAGAGCACAGACTTCAGTTTGGTCTCTTTTTAAATATGACACTTGGCAGATTATTGTTGAAGTGATAAAAATGAACTACAGAAAATAGTTACGGAATTTTACGTTTAGTGTTATGAAAACTGCACAAAAATACTATTTAAAATTTTAATATGAAATATTTACTTTCAAAAACATGTTTTACTCTAAAAAAAAATATCAGTAAATCTAAAGAAGTTGTCTTCCAAAGTTGAAGTTGATATCTCAAAAAATGAGCTTTCAGTAAGATTTTGTTTGGCTGCAGTACCAAAAGTTTTCACTAGATGAAATACGTCTCCCATTCATTTCCAATGCAGTCATTTTTGACCAAGTATAAGTGACACAATTTTTTTCAGGACCATTTAACCTTTTCGAATCATGTCCATGATTTTGTGTGTGTGTGTTCACATAGCAAGTGCCAAAACCTTTACCAAGTTTCATATCGTTCCAATAAAAAAAAAATTCTGGAAAAAACTAACAAAACGTAAAAAAAATTCGGTAAAGTGTAAACCAGGGTTAGTAAGGTTCCACTCAGTTAAGATGCCTCTTATGTACGCAGTAGACAGCTCACTTAAGGTTTCTCCTGCATGATATAACTGTAAATTAGCAGTCTTGGTTGATTTGTCTTAGATCTAATGCTAAAGAGACTCATTTTAAAAACTGATATTCCCCTCACTATTCACCGCCTAAGTGAAACACCTCGAGGCAGCGTCCTCATTTGTTTGGTGTGTGCCACCCAATTTCCATTGATTCAGAACCTTGGAGCTTGTCGCTGTTGGCGGTTAAGGCGAAAAGAAGCACTAGAGGACCACAAAGCCCTTTCCTCTGAATCAAAGGTAGCTTGTACAAGGGGACAGATTGCCAACTTGCCTCAGCCAATGGATGAACAAATGATCCAATGCTTTGTGGAAACCGAGCAGCTGTCCCTCTGTCATCCAGGTGGGCAGGCATCGCAGATCATGGCTTGCTTTGCTCATACACTCATGCACATTTAATCTGTTCTTTCTCATCTCTAGAAAAGAAATGCCACAAAGAACCTTTTTGTCCTTGTAGGAGAGCCTTTCAAAAACATTTTTTGCAAAGATATTTGGATAAGAATTCCAGTATTAAGTGTTTCATGTATCACTTTATGGTTTCTTTTTGGGAGTCTTCTAACGCTGTAAGACAGTACAAGCTTCTTTTATTGTTAGTTTAATTCTGTGGACACAAAGAATATAAAAAAAAAACCCTGCTGTTAAGAACACAAAGACAGTCAAAGGTCTTCCTAACCGTAAATATTATATTGTATATTATATTATATTATATTATATTATATTATATTATATTATATTATATTATATTATATTATATTATATTATATTATATTATATTATATTATATTATATTAATTATATTAATTATATTATACAGTGTTACGTGACATTATGTTACTGGACGTTCAGGTACGTTCAAATTTCTCACAGCATTAAAGAAAATCATATAGGTTTAATTATAATTTCTATATACAAAAAAATAAAGTATTAGGCTTATACTCTAAATTACATGAACAAAAAATAAATTTAAAATCATTAATTGAAATGATTTGTATTGTTAATCGTCAGCACAACATTCATGTGTATCAGGTCTAATATATTACATTTTTTGTTTCAAGCAGAAGCTTGGAAAACGATATGTGAAATAATTTCAAGTCAAATCCTTATTTAATGTACACATTTATTTATTTGGCGAGTAGTTGTTATAATGAGCAGGAAATGTTCAAATTATTGTTATTAAAAGCTCTGATTTACACAATACCTGATTAACCTTGTGGGGTTTATTTTGTGATAGTGATTTTATGCTTCAGTGCTTTTAATAGCAAGATTGTCCAATGCTTTCAGTCTTAATCTAAAATAAATATACAATTCAGTCACACCTGTTACAACACGGGCCTTCCAGCAGGAGGTCAGAACTTCCTTTTGTGAACAGACGTTCAAATGTTCATAGTGCATTTAGAGGCGGCATCTTGCGTCTTTCCATACTGCACTAATGGATTTACACGAGAGATAGTGTACAATCTGATCTGCCTCTCCCATCAAAATCAGATCTGCGTGTCGTGTCCCAAAGCAGCCCTTGCCGTTTTCGTGTAATTGGATATCTGTGGTCCATAATGAAACAGCTGTAAAGCCGGAGAGCTCAGATAGGGCGAGTGTTTCCTCTCACAAAGAGAACTGCTGACTGGAGAAGCGCGGGCAGGTTGTGTCCCCATTGTGGGCTTTTGATGCAATTTCCCCCAGCCAGTGGTAAAACACATTCAAAAGAACTTTTAATTAAACTTCCAATTAGGGAGAATCTGATAATGGTCCTTGCTCTCTCTCTCTGTCAAACGCAATGTCATCTTTTTAGGACCCTTGAATGTCTGTTCTTCATCTACTGTGTATTTTGGTGCAGGAAGTTCGATGTTATTGTCTAAGAGGTTTTTGATGTTGTTTTTTAAAATCCTTACCCAAAGTATGGAGTGTAACTATGAATTATACCTCAAAATTTGTTGGTTGTTGTGGAGAGTCATTTTCTATGGTGGTCATTTTTGATCGAAGAGCACAAGTGGGAGTATTTTTTTTTTTATGACCACTTCGCAGGCTCGACTCATGCCCTCAATATTTTTGTGTGTTTACATACCTAATGCTAGAAAAGTCACCAAGTTTCATATCATTCAACCAAGACTGCCAAGATCATTACTTTTTTAAAGTCATCATACTGAGGTAAATGGGGGGAAAACAGACAAAAAAATCACATTTACATTGACGGAAGGAACATATTTAACGGCCATTATACACTTGGGGCCCTATCATACACCCGGCGCAATGCAACGCCAGGCAAGTGTTTTTGGCTAATTTCAACCCAACGCAGTTATCATTTTCACGTCCAGTGCAACATTGTTTAAATAGCAAATGCACTCGCGCCCATCTGCTCGCCCATGGGTGTGCTGCTCTGAAAACGAGGTGTGTTCAGGCACATTGTTGGTGCATTGCTATTTTAAGGCAGCTAAAAACGACTGCACCATTGACCAACAAAAACCTGATCTAAAGTCAATAGCGCAGCTTTTTTTGTGTTATTTAAAGGGCATGTTAGTAATTTGCGCCTATAGGCGGGTACACAACGCCCGTACACTCTGCTTATTACACACACAGGGATGTGCAGCAGCACACAAACATGCTAAATATTAAAAATAAAAGGATTACAATGTAATAGATGATTATTGTGTGCATAAAACATAAAAATGCCTACATGTCATAATGGCTAGTCATAATTCTTAATCAGATTACCTATTTGTAGTGACAAATGAAATTGGCTACTTATTTAACCAATCGTGGCAAATCAACAGATCGTCTCTACTTTTTCATCATGAGATGAATATTCAGCTGTTCAAAATATTCCGATAGAGTTTGTGCTGTTGCTCGAGTACAGGTCTCATACTCCTGTTGCTGCTAGCCTGTCATCTCGCGGCGGCGCGCGTGGTCACGTGGTTCCCGGAGCACTCAACACTTCTAGCGCTGTGTCAATACATTTGAATGGCTTAAGCGGATACATAACAGCTTAACTATACAGGTGTTTGCAGCATTTTTTGGTAAACAGTACAGCATAGTGTGCATTGATTATTTCGTCAACCATATTTACAGTATCATTTTAATATGGAGAGTGATGGAGATGCAAAATTGTTATATTGTTAGTATGATTTTTACATCATAAAATGTCATAATTTAGAAATAAAAGGCATTTTTTCAATACTGATGTTTGCCCTGTGGCTGAATGCCCTGTTTCAAGAGGCGTGTCTGCTGTGAGACTTCAGTAAAAACGCCCACTGTTGTGATTGGCTGACATCTTTGCATTTGAAATGAATGGAGGGGGCGTGGTTTAACGAGGTCTACCAGGCACGAGCAGACACGAGCCTGCTGCCAGAGAGACGGATGGACCTGAGTTCACTTCTCATCAGTTCTCAGCACATCTCAGTTCAGTGAACTGTTGTACTAGCATATACTTCAGGTTATTAGTTTATTTCTAGTCGGAGGGGCTGTCACTCATGTCAGAAAATTACTAACTTTAGTAAATCAGCGCTGACTGGAGACGCGAACCGTTTAGAACGATTCAGTCCGATTTGGTGAACTGATTCGGTTCACTAAAAAGAACCGGTTCAAAAGAATGATCAGTTTGTGAACCGGACATCACTAATGTACCAGAGACAGAGCGATTGCTAACAAAATTATTTATAGTAACTACTGAGTTATGAGAGCACTGTCAGCGCGAGTTTATTGTGTTTGTATCTGAGAGTTCTGAATAAACACGAGTCCCAGTCACACTGAGTCCGTCTTCATCCTTATTACCAACTTTGTAACACATGCAAAGTACCATTACAGCTGTCGAGATGAACGAGTTACGAGTAAGTGTTTATTATAGCATTATTTTTAGATATGTTCCTATCATATGAAAAGTGTCAGTGACGCGCATTGAGTACACAGCGCAAACAAAGACACAACAGCAGTAATCGAATGTAATCCAGGGTATTGTGGGCTAGGCTGGCTAGCCCGGATATGCTCACGCTTACCCCCCTTCTGCTTAATCTCGCGCCGCGTTTGGTGCCTCCGCTGTGGGCCAGATGTAGTACTGGGGATCGGTGATGTTGAAGGCCGAGCTTCGGCGTGTGTGAGGTTTATCTCTAAAGAAGTTACTCTGCTGATGTTGAGCAGAAACGACTGTATGCACATTTTAGAACAGATAGACGCGACGAGGACGTACAAAAACACTGACTCACAAGATAGAAAACACGGAAAAAACGTTCTGTCGGGAGAGAGAGAGAAGCCGCAGCGTGTGCATTAATAAATAATTAGCTACACATAAGAAATCACTGATCACAGATCAGAAGGAACTGAAAAAAGACTTCTGTTTTCATTTGTGCATCCAAACACTGAGCAACTGGCATGCCTCGCTCATTTAAAAGCCATGATCTCTCGAGGACAAACAAATATAGCGCTCGCTTGGGCGTGCCAAATTCTCTGGGCGGAGGAAAGGGAGGTAACCTTTCCTGTTTTGACTTCATAACAGGAGACTTCAGATTCCCTTTCGAAAGGGAACTCTCGCTGCGTCTAGCTGACGCTATGGGGAACGCCCTCGGCATGACTGGTGTCTGAAGCTACTATCGAATCACGGCAAAGTCTTTGACCGACGTCAGCCCATGACGTCATCAACGTGCGACCCGGAAGTATAAAAGGGCGCCGTGCCAACACATACACATCTTTCTCGTCTTCAGGGACTGTCTGTTTGAACTGCTATACGAGTTAAGGTAAAAC
This sequence comes from Gobio gobio, assembly GCF_949357685.1. Taxonomy (NCBI): domain Eukaryota; kingdom Metazoa; phylum Chordata; class Actinopteri; order Cypriniformes; family Gobionidae; genus Gobio; species Gobio gobio. The sequence goes on along the minus strand of NC_137117.1, from coordinate 17,068,014 downwards.
AAATTCAATTATTAATACACACGAGTGTGTATTTACTGCCTGGGATCAAGAGCATGCACAGTCAAGTTCATTTGAAGTTGTTTGTGTGTGTGTGTGTGAGTGTGAGCGGTTTTCAATCTGAGATCGCTCCACTCTAGTCTGGCTTTTTTCCTGAGGGAAGAAAGTTTGGCATCTGGGACTGGATGATGCTGTCCCGCTCAAGCTGAGGCTGAGCGTTGGCATACATCATAGGTTCTCAGATGCAGCTCGCCGATCGTCGCGACGATCTGGCGGCTAACGAGACTAAACAGCAAGTGCTCTTAGGGATGGCTGGTGAGAGTGGTATGAATCCTCTCAGCCACCTTGACCGTGTATGCTGAGCTGATGAATGTTATGGAACGTGCTGCGGGCAGGCTGCTGCTGCCATGTTGGCGCGTTAGAGGAGAGATCGCTCGTGATAGATTGCACGATCGATTTCTCCTTGGCCATAAACCATCAGCTCAGATGAGCCTTCCATTCCTTCTTGATCTTCTTACAGAGATCGAGAGGGCATGGAAGAATCCATATTCTACCCAATGTTCATCGACATCAGCATTTTAACTTCGCTGGTGTCGCTTTTGCTGCTTTTCCCACCATGGCGGTGTTTCAGGCGTACCAGGCGGACCTGCTGGAGGATCTCGACCAGGGGGCCGGGCTGTCCCCTGAGGCGGTTGCTGAGCTGCGCCGCACCACAGATCTGTCTCTCCGGGCCACCAAGCAGACTGCTGCTGCTATTGGCCGCTCTATGGCGGCTATGGTGGTTACGGAGAGGCATCTGTGGTTGGGCCTGGCTGATATCGGGGAGAAAGAAAAGGGTTTTCTCTTCGATTCGCTGGTTTCGCCTACTGAACTTTTCGGCACCTCCGTGGAGGCGGTGGTTGGAAAGTTCAGGGAGGCGAAGGCGCGCTCAGCGGCATTTAAGACATGCATACCGCTGAGATCCGCGCCCCCACCCAGGCAGACGGGACCTGGTCCTTCACGGTCTGAGGACCGTAGGCAGGACCAGAGTGCTAGCGTCTCCTCTCGTGCCCCCCCCCCCTCCTTGGAGGAGCAGGGTACAGAGGAGACGGGATTCCCGCGGGAAAAAGGATCTAAGGGAGGTGATCCAGGACAAACGTTCTCAACGAGGGCGTTGGTGATGGATCACTTCCCTTGAGGACGATTACATCATAGCCCTCTCCTTTTTCCTTTTTAATGTCTTTTTATGACTTTTACCCAGGCGCTTCTTACATCAGGCCTGAGGCGGGCCTATGGTGAGTAGAACTATGTTCTGATGGCCCGCCCGGACTTGCTCAGTGAGAACGCCCCTTTCAGGCATTCAAGGGCGGTTATACTAAAAATATGTATTTCTTACAGACCCCAGGTTCCTGTATAGAGTTGGGTATTCATCAGAGAGAACTGTCTTTCCCCTGCTTAGTTAGGCTTTAACACAGCACCATTCTCTGGGCTGTGTATGTGAGCGTGTGTTGGCTTTCCCTGGTTGGTCAAGATGGCGCCAGATAGGCCACCGCTTATGATTATCAGAAGATGGGCCTCCTCTCATATTGAGAGTAGTGTTTAGGCCGCCGCTCTTTTCTTTGAAATGTTTGCGGATTACTAGGCGGTAGCACACTTTTCTGATAGAATGTAGTGTTTGTCTACCGCTTAGGGTTACTATTGTCTTCGGTTCCCTAAGCCACTGTAGGTTGGATTAGTTTGTCTCTGTTACAGCTGAGCGCTACGGCGTCAGTCGATATGTGGATGAAGGAGGCGCGTTGCTGAGGCACCGTCACCTTTGGTTGTACACCACTTAGATCGGAGGCCTCCTCTCATTGAGAGTCGTTGGTTTAAATAGCAGTCAGTTTGTTTGTCTGGCAGTTATTTCTCGTTTTTGCGAAACTCGTACAGCTTGTAGGCTTTTACAAGCCTCCCTGGAACGGGTCCCCATAGTAATGAGTAGCTATCATGTGTTAGGCCTCAGCAGGCCTCCATGAAAACGAGCCGTAGGGTCTATTGTTACTACAACCCACATTTTGCAAATATGTCTGTCCCAGTTAGCAGGAAGGATTGCACCGTTTTCAAGATTAAACGGTGACAGTGGTAGGCCTTATCAGGCCTCTAGTAAGGCAGGTGACAATGCTTAAGCATCAAGGTACTACTAGCCTAGCTGGCTATCAGGTTAAAAAGGGGTAATTACGCTCTCCTGAAGGTCAGCTGTCAATTGTAGGCCTCAGTAGGCCTCTTGAAAAAGGCGCATTATCAGTTGGAAGGCCTCAAACCAGGCCTCACTGGAGGTATGTACCGATGTGCGCATCAGGACAGCTAGCCTGGAGGCTATCAGGTTGTAGGCCTCATCAGGCCTCCCCGAAGGCCCGCTGTTAGTTGTAAGGCCTTGCTAGGCCTCCCTGAGGGTGAGCTCTCAGGTTGTGATCACTACCAGAGGCAGGTTGTAGGCCTCATCAGGCCTCCCTGAAGGCCTGCTGTTGACTCTAAGACCTTACTAGGCTTTCCTGAGGGTGAGTTCCCAGATTGTGGTCACTCTCAGAGGCAGGTTGTAGGCCTCATCAGGCCTCCCTGAAAGCCTGCTGTTAATTCTAGGCCTTAATAGGCCTCCCTGACTCGAACAAGGTAGTAGGCCCCATCAGGCCTCCCTAAGGTGTTCCTGGGATCCAGTCATCTGAAACAGTTAGCACGCATTGCAAACAGGTAGCAGGCCTCTCCAGGCCTCCCTAAAGGCTGCTTATCAGGTAGTAGGCCTTAATAGGCCTCCCTTGAGGGCGAGTTCCTTAATCAGGATGCTCGGAAAGCCTGCGTAGCTTGACTGTCGGGTAGTAGGCCTCATCAGGCCTCCCGGAGGGTGAGCTCCCAGATTGTGGTCACTCGAACAAGGTAGTAGGCCCCGTCAGGCCTCCCTAAGGTGTTCCTGGGATCCAGTCATCTGATACAGTTAGCACGCATTGTAAACAGGTAGCAGGCCTCTCCAGGCCTCCCTAAAGGCTGGTTATCAGGTAGTAGGCCTTAATAGGCCTCCCTTGAGGACGGGTTCCTTAAACAGGATGCCCGACTAGCCTGCGTAGCTTGACTGTCAAGTAGTAGGCCTACATTAGGCCTCCTTGAGAAAACAAGGGTAACCTCAGCAGGACCATGCTTTGCTAAAATTGGCGGTATTGCTGTCAGGTAGTAGGCCTCACTAGGCCTCCCTGAGGACGGAGTCCCGAGCCAGGATGCTTGGGTTTCCAGCATGGCTTGCGGTTAGGTAGTAGGCCTCTATAGGCCTCCCTGGAATACCCGCTATAAAGTAGTAGGCCCACAGGGCCTCATTGAAGGTGAAGTTCCTGAGCTAGGCACTTGATTACCAGTTCTCTGTGAGAACTTGTGGTAGTTGGGCCTACAGCTGGAGGTTACTCACCAGGCAGGCTCAGCTGCTCCCCTCAATGAGGGTCGTCTATGAGTGCTCAGCCGCCTGAGCCTGGTCAGACGGTCGTAGGCCTCTCATGAGGCCTCCCTGTTAGATCAGTCATTAAGGCCCTTTCGGCCTCCCTACTGCTTTGAAACACAAGCACCTGGTAGATCCTTGATTTGAGCAGGCAGACTCCCCTCGATAGCAAGGGTTGAAAAGCACTACGCTGAGTATTGCTCTCTTGGATAACCCGTCTCTGAGTTCCGGGCTAAGTAGGACTGCCAGTGTTTCAGTCCCTTAGCTTGGACGCCCCTTGGGCACCATCCAGAGGCTCTGTTTTGAACAGACAGGGTTGGCTAAACCGAAGTGTCCATAACACTTAGGGCACCAGGTCAAGCCTCCCTGGTGGCACTCGGGAGAACTTTTTTCCCGGGTAGTGACTGGCTGGGGTTCCTTCGGGTCCCCTAGCCACATTCCCTTAAAGGGACCCCTTCGGTGGAAGTAGTGGTCCCGGGCCTTCGAGCTGTCTGGATGGAACCCCACGCAGTGCGTTAGGGTTCCGTTTAGTTGTGTAGCTTGGGCTATGACCGTAGGGAGTGCTGTCACTGTCAGCCCAGGGACCTGAGGGGGAATCGCTCAGGTTTTTCTATGAATTACTTGTGTTGACAGTTGTCACTGCCAATGGGCAGACACTCCCCTCAGCATGGCGGCGTTGGTATATCGTTCCCCATAGCGTCAGCTAGACGCAGCGAGAGTTCCCTTTCGAAAGGGAACGTCTAAGGTTACGTATGTAACCTCTGTTCCCTGAGAACAGGGAACGAGCGCTGCGTCGCGTTGCCATGCTTCAGGGCCTATCTGCCATACAGTCCCTTCAGACGAGAAGATGTGTATGTGTTGGCACGGCGCCCTTTTATACTTCCGGGTCGCACGTTGATGACGTCATGGGCTGACGTCGGTCAAAGACTTTGCCGTGATTCGATAGTAGCTTCAGACACCAGTCACGCCGAGGGCGTTCCCCATAGCGTCAGCTAGACGCAGCGCTCGTTCCCTGTTCTCAGGGAACAGAGGTTACATACGTAACCTTAGACGATTGGCTAGTCTGGCCTGTCATTTTCTCAAGGGCAGAGAAAGACAGCCAGAACTCGGTTTACACCGATCAACATTTCTATCCACTTGGGGACAATATTCAGGCTAGGGGAACTCATATTAATGTTGAAAAACCTCATAAAATGAAAATTTCATGCCATGGGACCTTTAACATTAATGTTAATGTTTTTATTGTATTTAGCCCTCAGGTATTCCTTACTAATTAAGTCACTTATACTCATTGGTGGTCAAATGTGACCATACACCTTAACTATTTTTTAAATAAATAGCCTATATTTTAGTTCAATAATATTTATTGAATATTTTGAGGAGATATTTTGGTACTTAATACTATTTGTGCAGTAAGTGTGGTCCATTATTTACCACTTAAAACTTGACTTACAAAAAAAGATATGTGAATGACTAAATATGACTAAAACTAACAAGGACATTTGGCACAAGACTAAGACTAAATTAAAAATAGGTGACAAAATTAACACTATCGGACACTAGGGGCCCTATTTTAACGATCTGAAACGCAAGTGTCAAAGCGCGAACCGCAAGTAACTTTGTGGGCGGGTCTCGGCGCTGTTGCTATTTTCCCGGCGGGATAAATGGCTCTTGCGCCCGGCGCAAATCTAAAATGGGTTGGTCTGAAGTAGCTTCATTATTCATAGGTGTGGTTTGGGCGTAACGTGAATAAACCAATCCGAGCGTCATCCAACATTCCCTTTAAAAGCAGGTGCGCAAGTTCCATTATGGATTGCTATTATTATGGCGTATTTACCAGGCGCACGCCAGGAGCGGTTCACAGCCGAGGAGACTGATGTTCTTGTAGAGCAGTGAAAGACAGAGAAGTGAAGTTGTAATGTTGTACATTATGGTAAAGGTGATTTCACAGTCTTTTTTTTCTTTCAGTTTTTTCAGTTTTTCAGTCGATTTTTTTTCCTGGTTCTTGACGGACAAACCAATTTGTCAGATGTCCTTATATACATATATGTCTTGCCACTATTGGGCAAACAGGTCTTATCCTTAATTATTACAATTAGCCTGAATCATTTGTAAGCTAGATTTATGCCTATTTTTTCACATCTTCGTGGCACACCACAATGATTTCCGTCATCTCATGTGTTAATATTTTTTTAGTGTAACAATTTATGATTTGCAAAAATAACTGTTGCATCTGTGTAGATTACATGAGCAAAGTGTATGCGCGTTGTGCACGCTATACATTATGGTCAAGCATGCGCCCTTAAAATAGCATAATGAACAACGCGCAACGCGCCACTGACTTTAGACTAGGTTTTTTCTGGTCAGTGGCGCAATTGTTTAATGGAACAGCAAAATAGCACCAGGGATTGTTTGCGCCGGAACACGCCTCCTTTTTTGCGCTGAACCGCCCAGGGAGCGCAAGTGCATTCACTAGTTTAGCGACGTGCTTCTGTGGAGGGAAAAGCGCGCTTTGCGCGGGTGCAAAATAGGAATGACACATGCGTCGGTGTACAAAGTCAATTGCGCTGGGTGCAAGATAGGGCCCTAGGTGCACCTGTGTCATTCGCTTCAGACCATGCGCTCGTTAAAATAGGACCCTTGGACTTTTTTTTCCCCCCTGAGTCAGTAAATAACTAGAAATACTAGCATGGACAAGAAACATTTTCTTCAGAAAATCTAGATCTGTCAGGACTACTATCGTCAAAGACGATTGATTGATTATTAGCATACAGTTTGGATTGGTGGTATGGTTCTGTTCTGGGCAAGAACTCCCTGTGCATCCATGCATCCTAGCATGGATAAGAGCAGGGAGAGCACCAATAACCCCCCTTATAGGGTAAACAGAACAGAACCAACATCATTCAGATATATAGCAAATATTTAGTGGGGATGGAGGAGTGTAAATGAGCTCTGGAGAACACGATAGCTGTTGATAGTCTCTGAAGGAGCTTATATACAGTATGTATGCTGTGATATAATTTCCTATTGGTAGATGTGATCAGCTGACAGTCAGCTGATGCGAGCTTGACCCTATTTGCTGGATTTTTGTAACAGTTTCCTGTCCTTCTTGTGTTGAAGACTTTTACATGGACTGGATTTTGGAAGCTAAGTCGACAGTCGACGTGACCTTGTCCGAATGTTATCCTGTAAGTCTAGAAGAGGCCTCTATAGCCTCAGGGTATGGCTGCACTTTTCAAATCCACACGAAGTAAAAATGGTCTGAAAGGAACTAAGACACCGTGGACAGTGAAATATTATTTTCTGTGACAGTTCTTTGTGTTTCACTGCTTTTTTGTCTGCCTGCTTTCACTGTAGGATTTGGATTCTGTTAAGTGCTTGCAAGGTTGTGTTGATATTCCTCAAACACACAGTTTTTTAATTCTAATTGAATTAATTCAGCTCTACATACTCAATTCAAACTTTGTTTTGCAGATAATTTTACCCTTAGGTGTACTATCTATATTAGTTTTCATTTTATTTTATTTTTGAATGGAAACGTATTAAAATTGAAAATTTTATTTCACTTTGGCCCTGTCCCTAGAGGTCTTTCTCAGAGTCGATGCTTTGCTGCATGGACTGTTCGATAAGACACAAATACACATGAGCACCCTTCTCAAACCTAAAATGTCAACTGGGACACCCTGCGGTTTCTGTGAAGTTCACAGTTGTATGTGAATAAAGGCCACAAGACTTCAAATCCACATCAAGAGTGTGTTTTAGAACAGGGCTTTGATATCATTATGATTTGCATTTGTGATTGCAATTGTGATCGGTCTTTCTTCTTGCACTTATTTGCATACTGATTTGATTGGTCAGTTTTTAAGTATTTGTGCACTTCTAGTAGCTCTTTTTGCTCTTTTATTTTTATTCTAATGCTTCTACATTTGGTCACACTTTATATTAAGTGTCTTACTTACATTGAAAAAAGAAAGAAAGTACAATGTAGTTAATGTGTTGATGTTGTATTGCAAAACACTTTTGCTGCTATTGAGGTGGGATATGGGTATGGTTAGGGACAGGTTTGGTTAAGGGCCGGTTGACACAGAACATGTTTTCCCATTACACTGCACTAATTTTCTATTGTTTTTAACATGCTTTAGACGGACATGTTTGACCGTCGTCTTTTGCAGCATCTCATGCTGGACATGGCCAGTGTTGGGAAGGTTACTTTGGAAATGTAATAGATTTCAATTGCTTTATTAAAGGGGTCCTTGATTATGATTTCACTTTTCTAACTTTAGTTAGTGTGTAATGTTAGCCTGGATGCCAGCCGAACTTAGCCCCGCCCACAACATTTTTACTCGGGCAGTTCGGTCTGGACTTGATCCATACAGAAGTAATTATGCCCGAACAGAAACTGTTCGGACCAATGAAATTGTCAGGGCGGGCTTTAGACGATGATGGACAGATGATCAACATTAACGTAATCATCCACGTCATCAAAGGTGCTTGGGTTGAGTTTGTTCTAATCCTAAACGGAGAACTTGTTCGTATATGCATTCACCTTTACTATTTCTCTCAGAAATGATGATCGTGTTGGTAAGTACTCTGTGTATCCTTAAATTCTTTTTTTACAACACCGGCAAAGATCGCTTACACTCATCTTTTTCTTCTAACGTTAGGCTACTTATTCCAGCGTGCGTGCAGGTACAGGGTTGCCAAGTTTTTACAACAAAACCCGCCCAATTGCTAATGTTCCTCAAAACTAGCCAAAAACAAGCCCAATAGCTTTCCAGGGGGGGGTTCACCGGGAAAAAAGGCATTTGGGGGGTAAAATATGTGTTATGTTGGCAGGGCTGGCAGCTAAAAATCGCATTCCTGGGTCTGTATATCACATAATTGGGGTCGCTTCAACCCGCGGACATGGCAACACAGTGCAGTTGAGTTCTGTTGACATTTGATAACTAACGTTATGCGTCGCTCCGTTGCTCTGATTGGTTGTAGGTCTATCCAATTGAGGTCTTTCCTGGTTCGGTTGAAACACGCCCCATAATCACAGCCCAACGGAGCAGTCTCAGACTCAAATTCTGACTAGAATTGAGTATGACGACGTCAGGCTAGTGTAATGTTGCTTTTTGAGCATAAACAACATCTGCAAAGTTACGACGCTTAAAGTTCAATGCAAAGGGAAATATTTTCTTTTACAGAAATTTATTTTTAAGGACTACAACAAATGGCTGGTAGGGACTACAACAAGCTTCTTCCCGGGTTGGTGACATCACAAATCCTAAAATGTACATAAACCCTGCCCCCGGGAACACGCAACAAAGGCCATGTTGAGAAGAGCACATTTGGGAGTCTGCTCAAGCTGTCGCATCAGTCTTTTCACATTTTTTGCAATACAGTAAGTAACACAAATGCAATAGCATGTCATTAAGGCAAGATGACAACATACGTTATAACCGTAATTTAACTAAACTATACCTGTTCTATCTTCATGCAGCATATTCTCTGGCTCTGAAGGCCTTTTAAAACATTTCCCACACGAGCGATTTATAGATTATCATGACAGAATATGCAAATCAATGACTTGGAGATAGTTCACTCCACATCAGCTACAAAAATAAATCAACTAACCATTCAGAAACGTCCTGTTGCATTCTACATGTAGTCACTTCTTCTTGAGTCTCTCCATCACTGTCCAGTGTCTCCAGTTTGAACATAAAAGGCTGAGAAGTTTCTGACATTTTCAGTGCGTGTCTGCGTGAGGTAATCGGAGCTGCTAACTCGAGCTCTTGAAGCTCCGCCCTCTTCTTGAGAGGGGGCCGGGAGCAGCAGCTCATTCACGTTTAAAGGAACAAACACAAAAATGGCGTGTCTTTGCCATAGACTGTAAAAAAATATGGATGTAGTGTCCGTGACCTCACCCATAGGATTCTGAAGAGCAGTTTTGAAGTGTAAAGTAGAGTCAAGCTGGCTGTTGCCATCTTGGCAGCACCTCATCGCGCGTCACTCCCGTATTATAGAAAATGGGCAAAGAGGCGGGACATGGGTGGAGCTGAGGTGACGTGATTACTAAAAGACAGCAGATAAATGGCTATCCACCTGTCACTCAAAGTGGCCACGCCCTTAATTATGCTGGACTTTAAAGCTTTATATAATGTAAACGAATTAGTTATTAAAAAAAATTCACCCCCATCAGAGTTGTCATGAAGGGCACAATTAGCCTTACATCTTGTAAAAAATGCATTATAGGACACCTTTAAAGTAATGTAACTGATTGATCACTTTTTGATTACTTTTCTAAATTTACAAGGAATGTTGTCAACTGTTAATAATTTTCAAACATTTAAACCAGGCCGGGAAACCTTACTGACTTTCAAAATCCTTCATCAAATTTTAGAATTTTAATTTTAAAGCATAGCCACCCTGAGGTTAAATACAAATTTCTGGATGAAATGATTTTTCTATTTTCCAGCATTGGAACACATTTTTATCACTCGCCATGGTTGCAACTCTCAGACAGGTTGTAGCCTAAAGCTGTCAGCGGCAATGTGGATTGATGTAATTGGCCGATGTGGTGCGCTGCAAATTCAAACAAGAGAGCCAATCAAAAGCATCGGAATAGAATCGCTTTACTAAACGGCCTTTAAATGGCAGGATGCATATCAAAAACAAGCAACAAATTAATATTATTTAACATATCCTAGCTTTTCACAGAAAATATTCAGATGAAACCCCCTTTGTAATCGTTAACATTTTCACAAGTAACTGTAATTTAATAACACATTTTTTCTAATGGATTACATTTATTTTGTAATTAAATTAACACCGTTACATAGTTACTCCCCAACACAGGACATGACATTCTACAAATGCAGTGCTCAAGTTAAAAGAACTTTTAAAAAGCGCGCCTCGACACCTTTCATTTTCTTCCCAATTCCACTACCCACTTCACGCATTTTTCAAAGCAAAAATGTCTGCTGCCATGACAACAGCATAGTCTCCAATGCGGCATTTCATTTAAGCAGAACCAAAGTCTACAACCTATAATTCTTTTGGTGCTTTGCAAAGCACTGGTATTTCCTTCAGGAAATGCAAATCTTGAGCTTTCTACCTTTTACGAAGCACATCTGTGACTCTGCACTACATATTAAGTGTATCATCTTAGCATGTGCACATCAAGAGGGAGGGGGCAATCTTTTCGTTTTATGAAAGCCATCTGTTTGCATGGGAGGCAAAGCAATGAGATGTGTCCCTGGAGCCTTGGGCTCCATCGCTATGCTGTCGGAGTTTTGAGACAGTTTGCAGAGTTAGAGGGGGTCCCTGGAGGGATGACCATTGTAGGCATTACATAGAAGAGAGTAGGTCTGAGCCCTCACTGCTAATTGAGCTAATTAAACCTTCTCAGAGGGGGTCCTAATGAGGCGCTAACGAGGGTTCTCTAATTACATATTTACTCATTTATCCATGCAGTGACTAGAGCTCAGTCTCGCTCTCGTCAAACTGTCTGATTTTTCACGCAAAGGTTTTTCTTTTCGTTTTTTTTATTGAAATGTGCCACAATCATTTTGTTTAAAAAAAAAATGGTATATGTGCTAAAAGTAATATTAATAGCATTATTTAAATGAATGAATAATATTTAAAGGGGTTCTATTATGCCCTCTTACAAAGTCTTGATTTTGCGTTTGGGGTGTACTAAAATGTTTTCATGCTTGATTGTTCAAAAAACACATTATTTTTCCACATATTTTTCATTATTACAGCGCCTCTCTCCCCAGTCTGGCTCGAACGCACCATTTATTTCAATGAAGCCCCTCCTTCAGAAATATGAAATGTGCTGTGATTGGTTAGCTGGCCCAGTGTGTTGTGATTGGCACCGCTTAGCGCTTGTTTTGGGAAATGTCACACCCCTCCATAACTGCGAATTATTCTCTAGTGTAAATATTACGGATGGCATCAATTTCAAAGCAATTTGAGGCTGATTCAGACCCTGACAATGTTAATGAACATTTTCTGAAGGAAATATCGTCCAGGATGGATTACATGCACAGACTTTTCAAGCATGGATTTCACAGGTCGTTTCAGAGTGCTATGTTTTTTGTAATTTTCTTATAAATTATAGATACGATGTTTTCCACCATGATATTTGTCGGAAAACTAAGGTAATGCAAATCGATCACAAAACCATGGCTAATTTTCCTAAGGAGCGGTGAACCATCTTACAAAAATGAGAGCTTACAGAAAACAAGCTGTTCTCCATAAAATAACCGATAAACATTGTTTTGTTGTTAAATTTTAACCACTCTCATCAAATAAATGAGTTTTGGAAGAAAAAAAAATTGTCTTCTCTAATGCAGCTCAACCAGGCCTTGTCCACTTTTTTTTGTGTATTCCGTGGTTGGGGATTATTTAAATGAGTGACATTATGAAAAAAAAAATTTTTTAGTTCAAGCGAGTCATCCATTGTAGTTCTTCAAAAGTGAATTGTGTTAAATAAAATATCTCCCTTTTGAGTGGACTATGAGCTTTGTAACCTTGCAGATCTTGTTATACTCAAACAGCAACATTACACACTAACTAAAGTTGAAAAAGTGGAAAAGCATAATAGGACCCCTTTAAATTGATGACGACTTAATTTTGATTTTTATATACAGTTGTGGTCAGAATTATTGGCACCCCTGGTGAATATGATCAAAGATGGCTGTAAAAATAAATCTGCAATGTTTATCCTTTTGATCTTTCATTTAAAAATGCGCAAAAATCTAACCTTTCATTGGAGTAAAAGAATTGAAAGTAGGGGGTAAATCACATTATGAAATTAAAGTTTTTCTCCAAAACACATTGTCCATAATTATTGGCACCCCTAATGTTTTATGAGTAAAATATCTCTCAAGTACATTCCCATTAATATTCCCATTTTTTAGCACACCAGGGTGATGCATGAAATGAGCATGAAATTGTCTATGACTTCTTGTTTCACATGAGAATAAATATGAGGAAACAGACAGGGCAAATTCCCTTAATCATCCATCACAATGAGTAAAATCAAAGAATATAGTTTTGAATAGCTAAAGCAATGAAAACCCCCATTTCCACCATCAGGGCATTAATTAAGATAAAAATTTTACAAATCTGCATGAAGGAGGATGTGTGTCTATACAGTCCTAATGCACGGTGAGGAAGAGGGTTTGAAAGACTCTCCAAGGATCACAGATGGAGAATTGCAGAGATTAGGTCAGTCTTGGGGTCAGAAAGCCTTTAAAAAAATCTAACAACTCCTATAAAGTTGTTTGGGAGGGATTCAAGAAAAATCTTCCTTGCTCATCCAAAAACAAACTCAGCATATTCATTTGTCAGATGTGACTAACTTCAAAAGGGTTCTGTGGTCAGATGAAACTATAAAAAGAGCTTTTTGGCAGAAAACCCAGATGTGTTTGGTGCAAACAGGGATAAAAAGTACCCAATGCCCACGGTGACCTATACTGCTGGATCTTTATTGTTGTGGGCCTATTTTTTGCTGGAGGTCCTAGACATCTTGTTCAGATATGTGGTATCATGGATTCTAGCAAATACCAACAGATAAAATATCAAAACCTGACGGCTTATGCTAGAAATCGTATAATGGGCCGTGGTTGGATCTTTCACCAGGACAATGATCCAAAACAAATATCAAAATCAACACAAAAATGTGTCACAGAACACAAAATGAAGCTTCTGTCATGGCCGTCCCAGTCCCCTGACATGAACCCTATAGAAAATGAGTGGGGAACTGAAGAGAAGAAGCACCAACATGGAGCTGGGAATCTGAAGGATCTGGAGAGATTCTGTGTGGAGGAATGGTCACTGATCTCTTGTCAGGTGTTCTCCAAACTCATCAGGCATTATAGGAGAAGGCTGTTATCTTGGCAAAAGCGGGTTGCAAAAAGTATTCAATAAAAGGGTGCCAATAACTATGGCCAACGTGTTTAGGAGAAAAACATTTATTTCATAATGTGATTTACCCCCCACTTTAAATTATTTTACTCGATTTTTCCGCATTTTTAAATGAAAGATCAAAAGTATTTTTACAGCCATCTTTGATCATGCTTACCAGGGGTGCCAATAATTCTGACCACAACTGTATGTATACAATCAAAAATAATATGTTTAAAGCAAACGTCTAAGTATAAATAGCATCTAACTACTATTTACACGTATTGCAAAGAAAATACTGCTATTTTTACATATAGTGTAAATAGAATCTATCGCTAAATATCTTTCACTAAATGGCGTATTGCTAAGAAAAATGGTTAAATGGTAAATTATCTGCATTTATATAGCACTTTCAACAGACCCAGGGCCATCCAAAGTGCTTTACCTTGCCTCACATTCACCCATGCTATTTTGACTTTTGACTATTTTGCTGCTATATTGACTTTTTTTATTTCGAGTGTAAATAGCATCAATTGACAGTTATGACAATGAAGAAAAATAACAGTTTGTTACTTAGGATACTGGCTCTTTATTTCACACAGAGAGAGAGAGAGAGAGAGAGAGAGAGAGAGAGAGAGAGAGAGAGAGAGAGAGAGAGAGGTGTAAGACTGACAAACATCCGCTCCTACAGCAATGTGGGAAGCAGGTGACAGAGGAATGAGACTCTGATAAGACAATGACACATCTCACTAATACATCCAGGTACTGTGAGAGGAGGCTGCATGTTCTCAATGATGCAGAATTCATCAAGAATACAAGCAGCGAGTGTGTGTGTACTGTAAATCGCTTCAGTGCTTCCCAATAATGCTGGAATGGATGCGTGCCATGGGATTAGAGTGGGATGTATGGCTCCATGCTGTGTGTTAATACATAACAGCAAGCTGTGTTCTATTAAAGTTACTTGTTTCCAGATAATGCTGTATTGTCCTATGATTGAATCAGTTTATTATTATTTATTTTAAGAAAATTTTCATATTTTCTGTAGAAAGCTTGAGAAGTGTTGGGCAGAAGTTGCCACCATGATGCAAGGGTATCGTGGGTGGTTGCCAAGGGCATTGCTGTGCAGTTTCTAATGTTGTTCTGTGTGGTTTTAGTTTTTATCGTCTTCCAGGTAGAAAATCAGTAAGAGTAGGCTTTAAAAAGCACAAATACATGTGCGAATATACCAATAGGAGGCTCAGAAGTAGTGAGAGGCAAATTTCTCACAGCATAACTAATGTATGTGTTTGTCTGTTCGCATATATTTGAGGGAAACAAACATACACCAGATGGTGAATTTCAAAAGAAAGATAATTATAAAACAACGCCATTACAACAGAACTAAATCATATTCTCTCTTCTCAACCACAAATGTGTGCTTCGCTGATGATCCATTGGCATCTTGCTTTCAATTTTCCTTAGTTTTAATGTCAACCCTGTTCAATCAATGCCGCTAATAACACAAAGGGCCCGGAGCCTGCAAAGATAGACTCTTTACTTTGATAGCCAATTAGGTCTAGCTTTCTTTCTTCAATCCGTTTGTCATAAGACTCCATGAGTCAAATAAATATCCAAGGTTGCCTGACACAATTAAAACCAGGAGACATGCCATGACGAGTCTAGAGACTTCACAAGAAAAGTAGCGTTTGTTGTTGTTGTAGAAAAAGCTTTGTTTAGTAGCGAGAGAGTTTCTATTGGCTTACTCAGTGGAATGCTTTAAATCCGCAATTTTATGTAATTCTTTAGATAGCGGATTTGGTGAGCTGTCTTATTATGCATTGGCCATGGTTTTCTCATCATTTTGCATTTTTCTAGTGATCAAGCAGTGTTTAGCCTTTTATTGAAGCCTCTCCAACCACAATATTAAAGAAAATAAACATCAATTGTATTGTCTTCATAATGTTATTGGTTTAAACAAATCCCACAAGACTATATCAATAAGCAGCTTAATAGGGCAGTAGCCTTTGAAGTAACGATAGCCGAACCCACCAGGAAACCAATGGCAGGGTCTATCAAATGAAAGTCTGTGTAATGAGATTTCTTATTAATGAGGGTGAAATACAGTGGGGTCTGGCTGGAATAAAAGCAGCATCTGGGGACCAAAGTGATCCCACAAGTCAGCTATACTATGGTAATGAGGTCTTGGAGAAACCACACTATTTAGAGGGACAAAGGAGCTCTTTGATGCATTAGGAGCAGGTATACTCCTGACAGTAGATTCATGGCTTCACTGATATCTTTCATCAGTGCAAAACAGCTTTCTATAATCAATTACGATTCGCTTTGTGTTGTATTGCCAAAAATGCTGAGAAAGCTCCATTCATGGGGCCATTTATATTTGATTTGTTCAAATATGAATGTGGACTGTTAATGTGAATGTCCAGGTATTGCATAAAAAGTAAAATGTAGGAACGTTTTAGGAGCATTTTTTCAATTATTATTTTTATTTTATTGTATTTTTCATTGTGGCATTATTATTATTATTGCCTTACTGCATACAGACATTTTACTTTTGAGTATTTTTTGATGTAGCCTACTCAATACTAAAACACAGTGGTTTTGTTAAAATAAAAAAAAGCTAATTAAACTTGGAAAAATACAAAAGATTCTATCCTGATTTATAAATAATGTACTATATACAACGTACTGCTATGTTAAATTGTTATATATTTTTTTTTACATAATTTAACATAACAGTACATTTGAATGTATAGTAATTGGGAATTTAAGAGAAAATGTAATTAAAATTGTCTTTAAAATATTACCACAATGCAAAAGTGTCACTTCACTCCCTTTAAGCAAATTATAATTTTTTTATTTTCTTTTGATTTTAGGCTGAAATGTTATTTGGTGTTTTGGTTTTGTTGAGCTTCTTCATTTTATGTAAGTTCTTAAGTAATTTCACTCGTTTACTTGGCTGAATGTACCCTGTGACACTTTGTGAATTCAGTACAACCATCCTTGACACTTGAAAAATATAATGACTCTGGCCCACACATGTTCTGTTCTCTCACAGAGTGAATATTGTGTGCTTGCATAACAACACACCTCAAACATTTGCCTTGACCATGCTCTTATCCTTATCATGAAGAGGTGCTCATCTGTTGCCTCATATATAAAACTTTGATTTCATCCTAAAAGTGTGCATACGCACAAAAGTTTTCAGATTGATTAAAAAAAATGTACGTACTGCAGAAACTCCACAAGGTTGGCTTTAAAAATCACAATTATTTATTGCTTTCAGTTTGCCTCCATCTCCCTGAAATATCCATATATGAAGCTTAAGGCCCCGATCACACAGAACGTGTTTTCAGGTTCGAGGCACTGCCTTTTTTGGTTGATGTTTTTTAATTTAGAAAATAGCAGTGCGCGGCGGTTTTTTTTATGTTTCT
The DNA here is from genome assembly GCF_949357685.1 of Gobio gobio. NCBI lineage: Eukaryota > Metazoa > Chordata > Actinopteri > Cypriniformes > Gobionidae > Gobio > Gobio gobio. Next base: position 17,051,253 of record NC_137117.1, on the reverse strand, counting down.
AGGCAACCCCCGAATCAGCTGTGCTGTCAGTCTAATCAAGATAACCGTCACAACAACGAAAGGCCCACCTCTTCATTCATTCGATTGGTCAATGGGGGAAAAACGCGATCTGTGAAAAACGTGAAAACCCTTTCTGCTCCAACTTTATGCGCTGAGAGCGCTCCTTCAAAAACGCGAGGCGCAGCAGGCGGTTAAAACGCGAGGCGCCCGGGGCGCACAAACAGCGCGCATAACGCTCACTGCCAACAGAAAACCATTCAAAAAAGCGCCTCTCGCTACAAAAAACGCGTTTTGTGTGAACAGGGCCATAGGCATTACATTTTTATTTATTTTTTCGCAGTGCACTGCTATTGTCTAAATTAAAAAAACGTCAACCAAAAAAGGCAGTGCGGTGCGCCTCACGTTTTCAGACCTGAAAAACACGTTCAGTTCTAAGACTGCCTTTTTTCACAATATGTATGATCTCACTGCATATTTAAATGACCAGTCATTTTCAATAGTTCTGTTGGGTAAAATAGTGAACGATCAAAAACACAAAGGGGAAAAAAAAGAAACTCAGACTGTAAGATGGAGGTTTTACTGTCTGAGGTAGAGGCACAAAAAATAATTCTGTTTGGTGTGCTCTCTGCTAGAACTTCAAATACAAGAAAAACTGTGGAGTGGGAGCAGGTAATGGCAGCAGTCAGTGCTGCCACCTCTGTGCCCCACACGGTCCAAGAAATAAAAAAAGGGGTCTGATTTAAAGGTTGCTGTTAAAAAAAGAATCTCTTTGCATAGATGCAGTGTTAGGATGCCAACATGATTATCGTTCTGAAAGATGCTGAGTACTTTTTTAAAACCGTAGAACAGTATTTGTCTGTTTTAAATTTAGCTTTATTTGACAGCATCTGTGGTCCAAGCGGGGAAGAGTTATGTGTATCCTTTGCACCACCATCACTATCCAGAGCACCACCAACGGCATCCTAGGTGCCACCACTTCCACCATCCAGAGTGCCCCTAACGGTGCCACCACAACTGCCATACAAAATGCCACCAATGTCATCCTATGTGCCACCACCGCCACCTTCCAGAGTACTCCCAACGGCATCATATGTGCTACCACCACCACCATCCAGAGTACTCCCAACGGCATCCTATGTGCCGCCACCACCACCACCATCCAGAGTACTCCCAACGGCATCCTATGTGCTACCACCACCACCATCCAGAGTACTCCCAACGGCATCCTATGTGCTACCACCACCACCATCCAGAGCGCCCCCAATGGTGCCACCACGACTGCCATCCAGAGCACTTCTAACTGCATCCTATGTGCCACCACCGCCAAGAGTGTCCCCAACAGCATCCTATGTGCCACCACCACTGCCATCCAGAGCCCCCCCAACGGTGCCACTACAGCTGCCATTCAGAGCGCCACCACGGTCATCCTTTGTGCCAACCCCTCCGCCTTCCAGAGCGCCCCAACGGCATCCTATGTGCTACCACCACTGCTATCTAGAGCGTCACTAATGTTGCCACCATGACTGCCATCCAGAGCGTCACCAATGGCATCCTATGAGCCACCACCACCTTCCAGAGCGCCACCAATGGTGCCACCACGACTGCCATCCAGAGCACTTCTAACTGCATCCTATGTGCCACCACCGCCAAGAGTGTCCCCAACAGCATCCTATGTGCCACCACCACTGCCATCCAGAGCCCCCCCAACGGTGCCACTACAGCTGCCATTCAGAGCGCCACCACGGTCATCCTTTGTGCCAACCCCTCCGCCTTCCAGAGCGCCACCAATGGCATCCGATGTGCCACCACCACCTTCCAGAGCGCCACCAATGGCATCCGATGTGCTGCTGCCAACTAGAGCGGCCCCAATGCCATCTTATGATCCACTGCCACCACCATCCAGAGCACCACCAACTGCATCCTATGTGCCATCACCGCCATCTGCATCCTATGTGCCACCAACGACATCCTATGTGCCACCACTGCCATTTGAATCCTTTATGCCACCACTGCTGCCATCCTAGAGCACCACCAGCGGCATTCTATGTTCCACCACTGCCAACTGCATCCTATGTGCCACCACTGCGGTCATACAGAGCACCACCAATGGCATCCAGTGAGCCACCACCACTATCAAATATATCTTGTGCCCACCATCCAGAGCACCATCAATGGGATCCTGTGCACCACCACCACCATTAAATACATCTCCATCTTCCGTGCCACCACCAAGCACTGACCCATTAAAGGTCCCATGGCATTAAATTATCATTTTATGAGGTTTTTCAACATTAATATGAGTTCCCCTAGCCTGAATATTGTCCCCAAGTGGATAGAAATCGGTGTAAACCCGAGTTCTGGCTGTCTTTCTCTGCCTTTGAGAAAATGACAGGCCAGACTAGCCAATCCTGAAGTCTCCTGGTTTGACGTCCAAGCAGGAACGGTTTCCTCCCTTTCCTCCGCCCAGAGAATCTGGCACACCCATGCAAACGCTCGAGAGATCATGGGTTGTGAACGAGTGAACGCTGGCAGTTTCTCAGTGTTTGGATGTACAAATGAAAACAGAAGTCTTTTTTCAGTTCCTTCTGATCTGTGATCAGTAATTTCTGATGTGTAGCTAATTATTTATTATTCGTGCACACAATGCGGCTTCTCTCTCTCCAGACAGAACGGTGTTTTCTATCTTGTGAGTCAGTGTTTTTGTACGTCCTCGTCGCGTCTATCGGTTCTAAAATGTGCATACAGTCATGAGTTTCTGCTCAACATGGCAGAGTCAGATCTTTAGAGATAAACTTCACACACGCCGAAGCTCGGGCTGCACTGACTCGGCCTTCAACATCCCCGACCCCCAGTACTGCATCTGGCCCACAGCGGAGGCACCAAACGCGGCGTGAGATTAAGCAGAAGGGGGGTAAGCGTGAGCATATCCGGGCTAGCCAGCCTAGCCCCACAATAAACTGGATTACATTCGATTACTGCTGTTGTGTCTTTGTTTGCGCTGTGTACTCAACGCGCGTCACTGACGCTTTTATTTTATTTTAAAAATAATGCTATTATCAACACTTACTTTTAACTCGTTCATCTCGACAGCTGTAATGGTACTTTGCATGTGTTACAAAGTTGGTAATAATGATGAAGACGGACTCGGTGTGACTGGGACTCTGTGTTTATTCAGAACTCTCAAACACAAACACAATAAACTCGCGCTGACAGACAGCGCTCTCATAACTCAGTAGTTACTATAAATAACTTTGTTAGCAATCGCTGAGCTCAGTCTCTGGTACATTAGTGATGTCCGCTTCGCGAACAATCTTTCTTTTGAACCAGTTCTTTTTAGTGAACCGAATCAGTTCACCAAATCGGACTGAATCGTTCTAAAGGGTTCGCGCCTCCAGTCAGCGCTGATCCATAATTTACTAAAGTTACTAACTTTCTGACATGAGTGACAGTCCCTCCGACTAGAAATAGACTAATAACCTGAAGTATATGCTGTAACTACAACAGTTCAGACATGCTGAGAACTGATATGAAGTGAACTCAGGTCCATCCGTCTCTCTGGCAGCAGCTCGTGCCTGCTCCTGCCTCGTAGACCTCGTTAAACCACGCCCCCTCCGCTCATTTAAAATGCAAAGATGTCAGCCAATCACAACAGTGGGCGTTTTTACTGAAGTCTCACAGCAGACACGCCTCTTGAAACAGGGCATTCAGCCACAGGGCAAACAGCAGTATAGAAAAAATGCCTTTTATTTCTAAATTATGACATTTTATGATGTAAAAGTCATACTAACAATATAAGTACACCTCAGGAAACATTATAAAATAATAGAAAAATGCCATGCCATGGGACCTTTAAGGCATATCCTGGCGGATGAAGTAACGCAGACACAGCATCCAAGGTCCATGCCGTCATTGTTCTCTGCTCCGAACTGAAAAAAAAAAAAACATATTATCATAAATAATTAATTCACTTGATGTTTCCTGTTAATTTCCACTTATTATATATAAACACAGTTGAATTGCCCTAGCATAATACACTGCATTTGGAAGGCCAGGGTCAGGATCACTGTAGTCAGTACTAGGGTTCAGTGGGATGGGTAGATCATGTCTCTGCACAATGTTGTGCAGCACTGCAAGCCACCACAACACGGCAAACTTTTGTAGGGCTGTACAGTACGGTACCGCCAGACCTATCCGAGCACCTCCGCCATCCTTTCAACAGACCAATAGTTCGACCACTCACCTTGTCCAGAAATGTTTGTCATTGTAGCGCCTTTCTTGCGCAGTATGGAGTCTGTTTAGTGGAGTGGGCAGCCAACATTTAAAAGTGGGTTAAAAAAGTTACATGATTACACACATTGACATGCACACTACTGTCTTACCAAGTAGCCATCCATCCTGCACACATCCTGTTTGTAGTCTGTCTCCTGCACTACTGTTGGAGAAAATTTAGGAATCATGGGTTGACCTAGGCTATTTCGCATCAACATTTTTCAGAGACGTGTGCATCGCGTAGGATTGGCACATTCACTGAGTGGAAATGTTTTTGGGTATGGAAAGCAAATTCATTCTCAGATGTTGCCTTTATTGCAACATGAGTGCAGTCAATAGCACCGATTACATTGGGAAAACTGGTGGTCGCTGGAAATTGTGTTTTGATGTTGGCCTGTTCAGCTTGTGAATAAAGAAAATGGATGTAACGGTGCCATCCCTACTATGGCAGCCCATACATGTGGCATGATGCGGCTTAGGGATGATTATGACATCCCTGATAAGCCTGCCAATTCCCACTGAAAAGTACCAGTGGCCAAGTGGCCTGATGTCATCAATACTTGCAATAGAACAAATATAGTGTGATTTCTCAGTAAGGGTCTCTCCAATACTGGCCATAATTCAGAACACAATTCCAAGAGGATAGCCCTCATAAGCCAATCATCAATCACGTTGCTGTGATCTGATTCTAATGCTTTATATAAAAAATGCTTGCTGTTTTCTAATTTTTTTGTATGATTATTTTGTTATTGAGTGAAACGCCAGCACATATTTACATATTCATCTAACCGTCGCTCTTAGCAGTGTGGGCAACATCAGATGTTCGCTAACAGTATATCGCTGCTCATGTATTTCAAACTTCTTTTTACCCCCAAGTGAAGAATGAAAAAATTTGCTTTGAGTAAATCGGGGCCTTAAATTAGTTTTTTATTCTTCTGTTCAGTTTATTGCTTGGCCATTTGGTGTCGCTAAATCACACACCACTAAAAGAGTGTCTGTAAAGTGCGCACATATTTACGCCAAGTTTTTATGAATCCCGATATGTACGTGGGAAACTGCACGTATGTGTAGGCCAGCTAGTAAAGAGCTGTTTCCCATGCCGGAAACGTTGGTTCGAATCCCACTCAGAGTGAGGTGAGTAGAACTTGAGGGGTTACATTGGTTTTGTGACCTGGATGGGAGTGAGGTTTAGGGAGGTGAGTGTAACAGGCTGTGCGGTAAACCTCACTCCTCCTTGTTAGTACACCTGCCTCCCATGCCGGAAATGCCTGCTCGGAGTGGGAACTGGAGGGGTTAGATATGCACATTTCTATGCCCATTTTGTGCATACACAACATTTATACCTCAGGCCCTTGGTCTTTATCTGTCAAGGAAACTCTTGACAACTACAGTGCTAGCATCAGCGAGAAAGCATCAGGGTGAAGGCTTTGAATTATAGACATTTATATAGTAATTTTAGCCTTTTCAGAAACCTTTAAAAGAAACCTAAAGCAATTAAGAGACTTTTAGACTTTAACAGGATAAATAGAACGATGAAGATTAACAATATATTCTCTAAAGTTCAGGCTGTGGATATATGTCATATAAGTCAAGGGCTGTCAGTTTTTCACGAGTAATGACACATCGCTCTTGTTTAGAGAACTTGCTTTAGAGGTACTGTGAAAATTTAAAACCTTGAATATTCTTTTAAAGAAATCTTTCCTTTCAAACATTCATGGAATTAATAATTGAATTAAATTAGGGCCAAAGATTAAACAAACATTGCTTCAAAATTGTACAACTTTGAATTGAGTTTGATTGAAATCAATGGCATTTGGTTGTCTTAAATGAGAAGGCAATAATAGTTTTGAATGTTTATATTAGCAAAATATTTTTTTGAACTAAGTCACTTAACGATTATGATGTGTATATACACTATATTGCCAAAAGTATTGGGACACCCCTCCAAATCATTGAATTTAGGTCTTCCAATCACTTCCATGGCCAAAGGTGTATAAAATCAAGCACTTAGGCATGCAGACGCTTCTACAAACATTTGTGAAAGAATGGGTCACTCTCAGGAGCTCAGTGAATTCAAGCGTGGTACCGTGATAGGTTGCCACCTGTGCAATAAGTCCATTCGTGAAATTTGCTCACTACTAAATATTCCACGGTCAACTGTTAGTGATATCATAACAAAGTGGAAGCAATTGGGAACAACAGCAACTCAGCCACGAAATGGTAGACCACGTAAAATCCCAGAGCGGGGTCAGCGCATGCTGAGGCACACAGTGCGCAGAGGTCACCAACTTTCTGCAGAGTCAATAGCTACAGACCTCCAAACTTTGTGTGGCCTTCAGATTAGCTCAAGAACAGTGCGTAGAGAGCTTCGTGGAATGGGTTTCCATGGCAGAGCAGCTGCATCCAAGCCTTACATCACCAAGTGCAATGCAAAGTGTCGGATGCAGTGGTGTAAAGCACACCGTCACTGGACTCTAGAGCAGTGGAGATGTGTTCTCTGGAGTGACGAATAGCAATTCTCTGTCTGGCAATCCAATGGACGAGTCTGGGTCTGGCGGTTGCCGGGAGAACAGTACTTGCCTGACTGCATTGTGCCAAGTGTAAAATTTGGTGGAGGGGGGGATTATGGAGTGGGGTTGTTTTTCAGGGGTTGGGATTGGCTCTTAATGACATTTTGGACAATTTCAGGCTCCCAACTTTGTGGGAACAGTTTGGGGATGGCCCCTTTCTGTTCCAACATGACTTCGCACCAGCGCACAGAGCAAGGTTCATAAAGACATGGATGAGAGAGTTTGGTGTGGAGGAACTTGACTGGCCTGCACAGAGTCCCGACCTCAACCCAATAGAACACCTTTTGGGATGAATTAGAGCGGACACTGTGAGCCAGGCCTACTCGTCCAACATCAGTGCCGGACCTCACAAATGCGTTTCTAGAAGAACGGTAAAAAAAAACACTCCTAGGAAAGCCTTCCCAGAGGAGTTGAAGCTGTTTTAGTTGCAAAGGTTGGGTCAACGACATATTAAACCCTACGGATTAAGAATGGGATGTCATTAAAGTTCCTGATGTGCATGTAAAGCCAGGCATCCCAAAACTTTTGGCAATATAGTGTATATAGTATAATAAAAAGCGCTAATTCAAACTATTAAAAAATACTATAATAGTATATAAATAATATCAAAATAACACTGGTGTTCAGCTGTTATTATTAATAATCTTTAAAGATAATTAGAAACAGAGGTACTACAAGGATTGTAGATCATTTTCAAGGAATTTCAATTTCTTGTCAGTTTGGACGTAACTGACAGTGGTGCTCATGTTTATCAGTTTGACCTATTCAGATTTGTTGAGAACATGTTTTATTGCAGTTACAGCGTAATTAGCCAATCATAGTGATGAAGAGAACACGATAGGTGGGCACTTCCTCTTCTTATGTGACATTTGATGTGACATTTCATTGTATTTCATCCCTGTCTTTCTAGGACCTTCGTTGAGACCACAATGGGCTCAGTGGAGATGGCTATGCTGTTGGACTGTACGTTTAGAATTATTTATACATTATTTAGTCTCATATTTTGCAATATATATATATATATATTTTTTAAATCCAATTATCTGTCTGTCTGTCTGTCTATCTTTTTACAAAGAGGCACTGCTTTTTTGCCCTTATCGGAGAGAGCTTCTTTGGTTGAAACCCTCAATCTGGTTTCAATAAACAAAGGAGATGGCAAATTAGCAAAACATTCTGTATTTTTAGCCTCTAGTTGAACTTGAACTTAAAACATGCTAATTGTGGCCTTCGTGCGAAATGCAAGTCTCTTTTAACCAAGTATACCCAGAATCTCTTCCAGCTCTCTGGTGACATTTAACCATTTCCCCATTGCCACTTGGACAATTACATCAATTGTAACAATTAGCCCGGTCTAGATTGTGTTACGGCTAAGTGCCATTTAGCCAAACAATGCATTTGAGTCAAATCAATGGCCAAGGAGAAATCGCATCGATCTCACGCGCGCAATGAGAAAATGTCTCATCTTGCAAAAACACCATTGTGTTTAATAGTGGTCAGGTTAGCCTTCGCGGACACGGGCTTGGTGCACGTTGGCGTCGCACTAATTCCGTCCTTTTCTTCCCTACAGAGATGAATAGATTGAGTCTTTCATTAGATAAATGGTGCCCAGAGAGTTTTAATGAGGGAGGACAACTGCAACTATCTGTCTAGTGACCTATTATCATCTGTTATTGCGCAGAAATCTAATTTGACTGGATTTTTAATTAAACTGCCGCTAAGTAAAAGGGCACGTGTATTCTGCGGCACAAGTCAGGGCACCCACCGGTAATCAGAGATTGCAGGTAACTTTTAATCATTCCTGGGTGCCTTATGGGAGTCGAGCTGAAATGTTATATATATAAGACACGTATTAAGCCAGACTGTCTTGAAAACCCCAATCAACCTTTGAGTACAAAAAGAGGTATTTTATGAATTTATTCCCTTTGTTCAACGTGGTTCAGAAGGTAATGCGGGTTATGTGTTGCTGTACTCTAATGCGACTGCACTCGCTGGTGGTCTGGGCACCTTTTAGTTCTGTCAAGTGTAGAGTTACTTGCATAAAAAAATATTAATTTAGTCAAATAGTATCCTTCTGAGAGCACTCCGGTGATGATGCTTGTGATCTCAAGGTAGCATTGTCTCTCAGAGTCGGGTTATTTGCTGGTTAATGTAAACTTCAGTCGGACTTGCGAGGCCCTGGGGAGCCCCATCTCTCCAAACTGACACCAAAGTAAAATTTTCTGCTTGCTTTTTAGCTGCCTGCACCACAGGTCTCCTGCTGTTTGCAATCAGGAGCTCGCAAAAGCCCAGAAAGGCTTTGATCTGTGTGATGTCTCTCTCTTTCTGTACTGTGCTGATCACCAGCTTTCTCTCCTCCTGTCCTTCGGTGTGGCCCAGGGTTGCACGCCATTCAGAGATTGCCTTTTAATTTCCAATTAAATTCCTACATTTATAAATGACAAATAGATGTGGAATGGAACCAGAATTTAAATATAAGGAAGTCAAGGGAATCAAACTGAATACAATTCAAAGAAATTCATATAATTCGTAGCTGTAAATGGTATTACATTTCAATAATAAATGTCATTATCAGGAAGAATTATCCATAAACATGTTAACATAGAAATGGGGTATGGTGAATTTCCAAAAATATTAGATGATATTACGAATCAATGTGTTAGTAATCAAATAAATATAAATGTATTGTATACCATCACACACACACACAATATATATATATATGTATACCATTCAAATGTTTGTGGTCTGTAAGTTTTTTTTTTTTGGTGTTTTGGAAGTCTCTTATGCTCACTAAGGCTGCATTTATTTGATCCAAAATAAAACGGTAATATTGTGAAATATTATTAAAATTTAAAATAACTTCTTCGTTCTATTTTAATATATTTTAATATGTAATTTATTCCTGTGATGGAAAAGCTATTATTACTCTTCAGTGTCACATGATCCTTCAGAAATCATTCTAATATGATGATTTGCTGCTCAAGAATCATTTTTGTTTCCGTCTTTTTCTGAACGACATAAGGGTGAGTAAATAATGACAGAATTTATTTAAAATTCAGTCAAACACATTGTTTTTGGAGGCTAATATGTGTCTCTCTCTTGTCCATGATATGACAGGTTGTATTAAACTGAATGTGGTTAGCTGGACATTCAGTGCTAATAGCCAGTTTGCTTGGCATTATATTTTGTTATTCCTGTCACATTTCAGTTCATTTTTTAACGGAAAATGGCCAGAATCGTATGGTTACACCCAGCACTTTCATTATGTTTTTAATGGCCTACAACTCTGGCAATTCCCCCTTTTTGTAGAATCATTTTCAGACAGCGCTTGGGTTACTCCATGAAGCTCCGAATGGCTGTTGTCTTCCTCCCCTACACTAGTATTTTGTTTTACATTTTCCCCCTATTCTCTCTCTCTCTCTATCTTTTTTTTTCAGAATGCAGCAGTTCAAAGTTTAGTATTTCAAAGCAGCTTCCTTTTGAAGGGAAGAGAATCTTTGAATTATGCATTGGCTGTTTAGAGCGAGCTAAAGTAGACTGGCTCCAACCAGGGGGAAACTGAGGCTTCAAAAATCAGGCGGTTAATGAAAAGAACCACGTTCTCTCTCTCTCTTCCGTCTCTCGCCTTCCTCCGAGCTTAACTAGGCCGGGGGTTGCTGCATCTTTCCTCTCATCTCTTGCTTTTCCAGGCAGCTCCGGAGGAGCTTGAGAATGTTTGTCACACTTGCACTGAACCGAGGGCATGTGTGCATGTATGTGAATAATGATATAATAATATATATAGGCCTATATATACTGCATGTTCTGCCTCTGACCTGTTAACATTGCGATTTGCACATTTGCTTTTCTGTATTATCTATGATTTAGTGATTTTAAACGGTCTTTCTGTGAACAAACAAGTTTATATTGTATACGCCACTTTATATAGACTTTTTCTATAATATGTATCTGGTGCTTCTTGTTAATACTTGTCATTCTCATAGAAGCATGTAGTTTGTTTCCAAAAGAATAGCTTGACTGTAGTACTTTAAAAACTTGGTCAAGCCACGTGATTTAAAGTAGCTTCCCTAGGATTGGTGTGCATGATGCTTTGGTGAAGTGTGTGTGCATGTGAATCTGAATGTCTGTCAAAGTGGTGATTACTGTTCGCTCTGAGAAGGATGCGCTATAGAAACTGAATGAAGAAAGGATGGGAACTCCAGCTGAGGTTGGAACAGGTCTGTGGGATGTGGTATTTTCGGGGATAGGATTGTTTGATGGCACCTCCACCTGGTGATGGGACGGTACTACAACCAACTAGATCTGTGAAGCTTGTACTGCCTCTTGATTACAGGATTGGTACTGAGAACCAGTTCAGAGTGAATGATTTTTATTAGATTCATTCTAATTTGCAGGCAGACAGAATACAATAAAATATTCTGTTAGTTTAAAAAAAAATGTTGTGACGTGAGCTTACAGTCTGAAATGAATGTGATCAGAGAGAAAGAACTGAATGTGATGGATGCTGTGAAATAATATTAAGTTAATAAAAAGGCAAAACTGCATGTCCGATTAGCAAATTAATGATTCTTATGAACGGAATCGTTTCAATGAATCGGCCATAAAGATTCACGTAACTCGTGAGTTATTGGAATTAATGATTGAATCATTCAGAAAACTTCTTGACTCACTCACTGAACTGCACTGACTTACCGGAGTGAGTTAATAGCACTAAAAGAATCATTAATGGAAACATTAAAGAACTTGAATCGTTAAGTGGAATTTGAATTGTAATCATAACACGAGAATGAACATCATTGGTTCTTGAGGAAGCTCAAACGTGCTGCATAACACACGAGAATTAACCTCATTGGTTCTTGATAAAGCTCAAACATGCTGCGTAACACATGAGAATGAACCTCATTGTTCTTGAGAAAGCTCAAACGTGCTGTGTAACACGAGAATTAACCTCATTGGTTCTTGGGGAGGCTCAAACGTGCTGCGTAACACACAAGCATGAACCTCATTGGTTCTTGAGGAAGCTCAAACGTGCTGTGTAACACACGAGAATGAACCTCATTGGTTCTTGAGGAAGCTCAAATGTGCTGTGTAACATGAGAATAAACGTCAATGGTTCTTGAGAAAGCTCAAACTTGCTGCGTAATATGAGAATGAACTTCATTGGTTCTTGAGGAAGCTCAAACGTGCTGCATAACACATGAGAATGCACCTCATTGGTTCTTGAGGAAGCTCAAACGTGCTGCATAACACATGAGAATGAACCTCATTGGTTCTTGAGGCAGCTCAAACATCCTGCGTAACACACAAGAATGAACCTCATTGGTTCTTGAGGAAGCTCAAACGTGCTGTGTAACACATGAGAATGAACCTCATTGGTTCTTGAGGAAGCTCAAATGTGCTGTGTAACATGAGAATAAACCTCCATGGTTCTTGAGAAAGCTCAAACTTGCTGCGTAATATGAGAACGAACTTCATTGGTTCTTGAGGAAGCTCAAACGTGCTGCATAACACATGAGAATGAACCTCATTGGCTCTTGAGGCAGCTCAAACATCCTGCGTAACACACAAGAATGAACCTCATTGGTTCTTGAGGAAGCTCAAACGTGCTGCGTAACATGAGCATGAACCTCATTGGTTCTTGAGGAAGCTCCAACGTGCTGCATAACAGATGAGAATTAACCTCATTGTTCTTGAGAAAGCTCAAACATGCTTTGTAACACACGAGAATGAACCTCATTGGTTCTTACTGAAGCTCAAACGTGCTGCGTAACACAAGAATGAACCTCATTGGTTCTTGAGGAAGCTCAAACGTGCTGCATAACACACAAGAATGAACCTCATTGGATCTTGAGGCAGCTCAAACATCCTCCGTAACACACAAGAATGAACCTCATTGGTTCTTGAGGCAGCTCAAACATCCTCCGTAACACACAAGAATGAACCTCATTGGTTCTTGAGGAAGCTCAAACGTGCTGCATAACACATGAGAATGAACCTCATTGGTTCTTACAGAAGCTCAAACATGCTGCTTAACACACAAGAATAAAGTTCTCACTCGTCAAGCGCACCTGCTTGAGCTTCCGTTTACCACAACTGATGTGTGAGTTGATGAAAGTTTATATGTGCATAAAAGCCTAAATTAAATATGTTCATCATATAAAGCGTTCATATCTTTTAAAAAAATATTGACTAAACTGCTCAATTTATATGGATTAGTTTAATGATCTCTTTATGAACTTTTTGAACCCGTAAGGAAGGGGCAGTTGCGTAGCTGTCAATGGAGGGACAGAAATCGCTCAGATTTCATGAAAAATATATTAATTTTGTGTTCCAAAGATGAATGAAAGTCTAATGGGTTTGGAACGAAATGAGGGTGAGTAAATTATGACACAATTTAAATTTTTGGGTGAACTAAACCTTTAAGGCCTGTTCACACCAAGGATGATTACTAATGATAACAATAAAGATATAGTTTCCAAAATCATTCTAAATGTAATAGTAGAGTCCACACCACAACTATGTCGTTGGAATCCCTTTCAAAATAATTTTTTCCCAGCTGATGAACGATAAAAAAAACATCCCAAACATTTAAAACGGCAGATGACACAACTACAGCAGATTATAATAAACAGGTTGTTATTGTGCATTAGTATGAATCAGGCACGTGCAGGGGGGGGGGGGGGCTTTGGGTGCTCGAGCCCCTGCCCTTTTTCAAAATGAATCAAAAGTGCCCCTCTCAGACACATCAATGATAATATCGTGGTCAATAAAACTAAATAAATGTGATTATTATAACATGACATTGATGACAATGTATACAATAGTAACGAACGGCTCAAAAGTCGGACAATTTCTGTTGAGGCGTTGCCATAACGCGTTGCTATGGGTTGCGTGCGTTTTGACTGATTGCTGATTTTCCTCTGTTCGGAAGCGGCTCTCGAGCCAAATATGGTCCTTTCAGAGAGTGTGTGGCCTTACGGGAAAAAAAGTAAACCAATATTTTTTTTTCATCCATAATCAGAGCTAATGTGTTGAATTACAAATCTATATATTATATATTTTAAAGTATTACACAATTCACCAATGCCCGTTTGTCATCATGTCATCGGCACCAACCAATCGTGATCTGGCAAAGCAAGTTCAAATTCCATTGGGCATGTGAAGTGGAGCGGTAATTTTCTGTTCTTATTCATAAATCGGTTGAAAATTACATGGACAGACGAACTAACGTTTCGGGCTTTCGGTATGGTGCGCGCGTGTACCGAACGGTTATGAATGCAATCTATAACAGTTAACAGTCGGCTTGTTTAAAGTGCGGAACACACTTCAATCCGAGTTCCCACACGAACATATTAAGTATTCAGTCCATTTTATCACGAAATTCAAACGATAAATGCCGTTTTAACGCTCTATTATGTGACGTGACAGATTGACGCGTATCAGTTCAACTTCAAGCGGCAGCGCGCGAGTGAACGCGATCATCTCTTCCTAAAGAAATGAATATCTAAAGGTATGTTGAGGATACATTACAACTTACTGAAACGTATCATATGTTGTGTAATCGCTCCATCGGTGTTTCAACCGCGAAAAGACAATAAAACAGCTTGTAAACAATGTCATGTAGAATCACATTTACTTCAGAAGTCATTCAGTGTCCACAGCTGTGAGTTCACGAGAGATTAACTCTTTCACTGAATACATGCACTATATTAGCCTATTCGTTATATTAGCCTAAATATATTCATTACCACTTAACCTGTAGTGATGTCTTGTTTATTTAATGTATGTTTAAATAAACCTGTCATGAAAATTACAGCCACTAAATTATTATATTTCAACAACGAATTGGAGAAAAAATTATAATAATTAGATTTAGATATTAATGCAAAAACTGCCTTATGTGAAGCTTATGAGTGTTGATTATTATATCTAAAAATAAATAGCAAATGAGTTTAGGCTAATAGTTTGGGCTCTATTGTTAATCTTTAATAGCAATATGTAAGGGCTCCCTATATAGTTTACAGCATTATCTTTAAGAAACTTTTAGTTATAACTGAATTCATTTAAGGACAGACACAATTTTTTTTTCATTAAACCACTGTTGAATAAAAAGTAATTTTGTAAAACTGCTGTACCGAATCCGTACCGAACCGTGACTTCAAAACCAAGGTAGGCTACGTACCGAACTGTCAGTTTTGTGTACCGTTACACCCCTAAAATATATATATTTACATATTGCCCCTTTTTTACATTTGAGCCCCTGCCTCTGAAGAACTCTCTGCACGGCCCTGGTGTGAATGCTTATACAATGAACAGGCCTTTATTGGAATTGGCTTAGTGACTCACTCAATTATTGAATCATTTAGAACAGTTCTTGACTCACTGAACTGCACAGACTTACTGGAGCAATCTAGTTGGTTTCTTTAAAGCACTGGAATCATTAAGGGACTAGAATCATTAAGTGGAATTTGCATTGTAATAAGAATTATTAAATGCCATTCAGACAAAGTGCGTTCGGAGTCATTGCACAGCAGCTTTCCCAACTAAATGAGCCACGATCCTCCAATTCGGGTTCGACTCCAAATCGTCAAAATGTCCCGATTCACAAAGCATTGTTCTAGCAACACCAAGGTGGCTGATTTGATTTCTATGGAACATGTATTAAAAAATATATATATACATTGAATGCACTGTAATTCACTTTTAATGAACATATCCCAAAAACTACATGAAGTCACCCCATCACACTGATTCGGTTTAATCGCCACCAGAGGAACGTAACCTTCAAAGCACACGCCAACAGTCTCTCAAACTGGGTTATGTCTTTATCATTAATAAACAGACTTCAAAGGCTCTGAATGATAGGCTGGGGGTTGGGGAGCGGGGCACATTAATTATTCTCTGTTACTGAGTGGGTCTTAGAGTGTAATGGTCTCCCTCCCCAGCAGAATGACTAGGGGTTTGATTCTGCAGGGAGAGGCGTTTACATCTCGGGGTATAATGTGTGATATCTGGGAAAGATCAGCCAGGAACCCGTTGGAAGCCCTGCAGGGGGTCTTTTTCCTCTTTCTTTCCCCTATTTTCCCCTCTTCCAACTCCCACTATCTTCCTAAATTCTCTTTTCAGGCTCATGCTTCATTATCCACACTTATTATTAATCGGAGGTTTTGCTTGCTGCGTCGGTTTGAGTGAAGGAAGAAAGCATTGATCGATAATTTGCTGGGAAAAAAATCGTTTCAGTTCTAAATGTGTTGCTCAGATCAGTCATCGCCCATTCACCGTGAACTCGAGGCGCAGACGTTAACTACTCACCTGCGGTGGCAATCGATGACCAAACGGGCTATGCGAGTGGAAGAAAATGGGATCGGTCTCGTTCGCCCTCTCATTTTCTCTCAGTCTGTCTCACTTTGTTTGAGGTTTCGATTCATTGGATTTCAGGGCTGTGAAATGTGGAATCCTAGAGGAGAAACACTCGGCGAAGGGAGTTCATAATGCTGACAACTCTTGAGGAACTCCGTGAGATACAGATTTTTTGATTGTTAAAGGGCTAGTTCACACTAAAAAGTACAATTTTGTCATGTAGATTACTCACCCTCATGTCGTTCCAAACCTGTTCGACTTTTTCTTCAGTGCAACACAAGAAGGGCAGAGTGTCTGAGCTTCTGTTTTCCATGAATGAAAGTGGATGGATACTGCCAAACTGCCAAAAGGAGTTCATTGATAATCACTCTCGAATCTCATTTCTGCTTGTTTTCAATAAAAAAAGGTGGCTTTAGTTGTCATTTCACCTTTATTTATAAAGCGCTTTGTACAATACAGATTGTTTCAAAGCAGCTTCACAGTAATAAAGACTCAATGAAACCAGTTAAATTCAGCTATAAGTTCTACAGAAGACAATAGTGTCGTTATCCAACTCGAGTCAGTTCAGTATTGATTTAATTCAGTCCATGAATGTTGCAAAATTTGTCAATTACACTGTTAGACATTTATAAGAGATTTTACAGTAACTTACTGGCAACACTGTTGCCAGTAAGTTACTGTATTTGAGATTTACAGTACAAGAACCGCATTTCAGTTTACAGTAACTACATGTTACTGTAATTTTGTAATACAGTACCGTTACTGTAAACCTTGGTTAACAGTGCATTAATCCTAATCCTATTCAATCATTAATACTTACTGAATTACATTAATTCTTACATTAATCTATCCTACAGAAGTAATCCAAACAGACAATTATTATGAAATATAAAATTCTTTATTTAAAACATTTTAAGTGCTTTAACTTAAACATTTAAATGTGTGGAAAAAGTTCACTTTAAAACATCCTCGAATCAAATCTTATTTTCAGAAAATCATGTATAAAAGTAATCAGATTGCATTCAATATCACTTATTATTTAAATTTACATTTATGCATTTGGCAGACGACTTGCATTGCATTCAAGATACACATTTTACATTTTGTCAGTTCTTGCTTTCCCTGGGAATTGAACCCATGACCTTGCTAGCACCACACACTATTGTTTGAGCTACAATTTTAAAAACTCTGCAGAAAATAGTTGGTAGAATACTGTAAATAGTTGGTTGAAGAATACTGTACCTTTGGTGCAAAATACACATATACATGAATAAAATATAAACAAAGAGCAAATTAATTCTGAAACAAGTTATCACAACACAACACAACACAAACACAAGTTTCATGTCTGTACCGATCTGTGCCATCTTCCACATTGGATGATTTCAAACAGGAACCAGGATTCTGCTCCATTATGGCAAGAAGTCCCTCTAGATAAGAATGATATGAAGTTAGTCATACAATTTGAGTATACACAAACTTTTTACACTGTTGGAATTTAATAAAAAATAATAATCCCATTACAATTCATCATAATGGTAAAATACTATTTTATAGACAGTTAACACTTTGAGGTGCACCTAGCTCAACGTATGCTGTCTAGTCTAATCCAGTCCTGCAATGCCTTCATGAAGATGTGAAATGTTCAGTTTTTGTTTTAGCTGGTGATTCAATGTAATGAATATTTTGAAGAATGTACTTTGTAGTGATGCTGAACCTGATTGCATATTAGAGAGGTGTCTGTTATTTAGCTTAACAAAATTAATATTGAGTAAAAAACTAAAGAAAACTGTTAGTACATAATAGTAGCAGCAGCCCAAACTATATGCTCCAAAAAAGTAATATTACTGAATCACCTCAACATGATTTCACAAACTATTTAATCAAAAACAACAATGTAATCTTTTATTGCAGGATGGATTACATGTATACTGCATTAGCTTTAGTAAGGTATCCTCAAACTTAATGCTGCATTCACACGGGACGCTTCTCATTTACTTTGAATGGTTGACGTCATGCGTTGCTGAACTGAATTGTGGGTTCCGTCGCGTTGCTTTACTCACGTTGCAAGCGGCAGAAGTTGAAAGGTGTGTTGGACATCAGCTGTGGCTGGATGCAACCAATCGGCGAGAGTAGCCACGTGCAGGCGGGGAGGAGCTGCAAACACAGACGTGAAGTCGGACACTTTCTGCTTCCCGCAGTGACACTCGCGCGGTGTTTGGACACTTTATCAGCTGAAGTGAAATAAATGCAATATTTGTCAATACACAGATGTTTCAGAGACATTTTTTGTCATGTAATACTTTATGCACTGATTAATACAGCGTGTGTTTGTACAAGAATAAAGTTAACATACAAGCCTAAACTATCAATGAAGTGGGGGTCTACGTTTTTCATCTGTTTTATTTTGATAAACATGACAATATAACATCGCAACTACATGAAAAGAGGTTTAACTGTTATAAAAAAGAGATTTGTGCACATTAGAGGAACTGAAGGTTTTAGAATAAACACGAAACACATGTGATCGCTGTCATGCGGAAAATCTGGCCAATCGTGGAACAGCTGTGTCATCATCAAAGTCTGTGCAGTCGCTCTAGAGAAACTGCACCGGCTGTATTAGCCGACTGCTCTCGAATCGCTCTCGCGGTACTTTGATGCCATACGTCACTGTCACGTGGCGTCGGCGCTGTGTCAGGTCAGACAAAATTTCTAACCGGCATGACGCCCTGTGTGAATGCAGCGTAAGTGTCTGTGTACATTACATATCCTATTAAAAAAGTGTCTCACCTAGTCCAAGTTTTTCCATTCAAACTCCATTAGGTGGCGAAGGAAGGATGACACTCTGTTGTTGATTACAGTTGTCTTCCTGTTCACAACTTCCCTGGTCTTCCGACTCACTCCGGTTTAGGTGGTGCATCTTGTTCCCACCTCTGGGTTTTTCCTCACGAAAAAAACTTAAAGCAAGAGAAAATTAAGAGAATAAAGATATTTTAAATTTCATCACCCTTAGTGCCTTTGCTTTAAATGTTTTTGGTAACACTTTAGAATAATGGTCTGTCATTAAACGGATAGTTCACAAAAAAAAAAAAAGTAAATTCTGTCATTTACTCGCCCTGTAGTTCTAAACCTTTTAAAGAATGTTTGTAACCAGATAATTTTGAGGCACCATTCACTTCCATAGTAGGAAAAAATTACTATAGAAGTGAATGGTGCCTCAATCTGTTAGGTTACAAACATTTTTCATCTTCTTTTGTGTTCAGAAATGTATTCAGGTTTGCACTTGAGCAACATTATTCTAAAGTTTTGCCATGTTTTTTTCATAAATTATATTTCATCTGCCAAAATCATCCAAAAATTGTCCAGGACTGCTTAAATTCCAGAAAATAAAATTATAATCTGTCAGTCCTGGACAAACACAGTTTTGGATTATTTTAGTATAATATAATTTATGAAAAAAAACATGGTACATGGCTAGTTACAGCTAAAAAGAGGTGGAAAAACTAAATAATTTTGTGATTCAGTTAAACAGACCCGACTAAAACATACAAGAAAAACTTTGAATTATCAGTAATATGTGGAGAAACAAAGAGGAGTAACGTTACTTACCGTTGTATGAGTTCCAGTGTCGCACAGCACAGGCAGGCTCCTGGTATTCTTATCTAAAATGTTAAATAAATAATGTCAATCCAAATGTAAACTTTGCTTGTTAACGACATTATTTTTTGCAACTAGTGGCCAACGTTAATTTACTAACTAACGTCGTCCTAATGTACGCTTAATATGCTCGATAAACAAAATCTTCATTGTATTGGTAAAGTTAATTCAATAAACTCACTAACGTTAAGTCTTTTTAAAAATAAAACGTTAGGTTTATGTTACCTCAGTTTTAGTACCAAAGCTGAAGCAAATGATAACCTAACGTTATGTAAAGTATGTTGTCCGGGCCGTGAGCTCTCTCCTCGGGCAGTAACGTTACACACGACGCTGGCTGCACTGGTTCTTAATCTAATTCAATAAACTAATTTTTTTTTAAAGAAAACGTTAGGTTTACCTCAGTTTTTAGCAGCAAAGTTTAAGCAAATGATAACCTAACGTTATAAAGTATGTTGTCCGGGCCGTGAGCTCTCTCCTCGGGCAGTAACGTTACACACGACGCGGGCTGCACTGGTTCCTAATCTAATTCAATATACTCATTTTTTTTAAATAAAACGTTAGGTTTACCTCAGTTTTAACAGCAAAGTTTAAGCAAATGATAACCTAACGTTATGTAAAGTATGTTGTCCGGACTGTGAGTTCTCTCCTCGGGCAAAACTTACAACGCTGCACCGGTTCCTAATCTAATTCAATAAATTCATAAAACGTTAGGTTTACCTCAGTTTTTAGCACCAATGCTGACAAGCTAAAATTGGGGTGCAGACAACCGCGGATAGTACAAATCACACTTACCTTGCTTGTTTGCCGTTCTCACGGGGGATGAAAAAATCTTCGCAGGGTGTCCGGACACAGCTCATATGTTCTCTGGAACCGTGAGCTCTCTCCTCGGGTGAAACTTTCAACGCTGCACTGATGGTTCCTAATATAAATCTCAAGCAAATCCTGTCGATCCCAATTGTGCCAAATAGGCCGTTGTGGTAAATACAGTATTATACTTTATTTTTTAAAAAATACAGGAAATCACTGTATTTGGTGTTTGACGTCATAGAAAATACCCATGATGCAACGGGAATTACAGTTATTTACTGTAAAGAGAATTTACAGTATTATACTGGGTGATATATAGTAAATAACTGTACAAATTACAGAAATGTCTAACAGTGTATGAAGCAAATTCGATTCCGCAATAAAGCAGCTCTACCGAAGACAATGGTGTCATTATTCAGCTTAATCCAGTTCAAGTTTTGTTCTCATCAGTGCAGTCAAATTGATAATATTACTAAATATTAAGCAGAGTTTTTTTTAAAACCCCAACTAAGAAAGCCAAAGGCGCCAAATGTCATGCGGTGACAGAATTGGACTAAAAACCTTGGGGAAAACCAGGCTTTATAAACACATGGCACCAGGTTTTATGTCATTAATGGCAACCACTAGCCTGGATGGCAGCCGAATTTAGCCCCGTCCACAACATTTGAGGTCGGGAAGTTCGGTCTGGACTTGATCCGTTGTGGAGCAACTATGCTCGAACCAGAGCTGTTCGGACCAATGAAATTGTCAGGGCGGGCTTTATACGATGATGGACAGATGATAAACAGTAACGTAAGCATTCACATCACCAAAGACACTTGGGTTGAATTCGTTCTAATCCTAAACGGAGAACTTGTTCGTATATGCGTTCACCTTTACTATTTCTCTCAAAAATGATGATCGTGTTGGTAAGTACTCCGTGTATCGTTAAATTATATTTACAACACCGGCAAAGATCATTTACACTCATCTTCTACTACTTCTTCCAGCGTGCGTGCAGCTGAGTTCTGTTGACAACTATGCGTCGCTCCATTGCTCTGATTGGTTGTAGGTCTTTCCTGGTTCGGTTGAAACGCCCCATAATCACAGCCCAATGGAGCAGTAACAGACTCATATTCTGACTAGAATTGAGTATGACGACATCAGGCTAGGCAACCACTATTGTTTCTCACATAATGTGAACGATTTGAATGTAGAGAGTTGCAGTTGCAATTAAGATTTTCAAACAACGTTGACCTGAATATTGGTCTGTTACTTAAAGTTATGTAGAGAGACTTGGAATATTGTGCACAAGTTAAACTACTTTTGAGATATTTTTGGGGTGTTTTTTTGTAAACATTTTGCCTTACATCACAGAAGAAACTAATACAGCTAAGATGACATTTTCATTTTTGGGTAGCATTTATACTATGTCATGTTCCTGCCGTGCCCATGACGCATATTGCAGGCTGTTTCAATGAGAAATTATGGTATTATGTTTTAATTTCTAATGGTTAGGATTTTTTTTTTTTTTTTTTTAAGACTGCTAAAGACCATAAAATCAAAAACGGCTCAGCCTTACTTCTTTAATTCACGTCTCAGCAACTTCCTTTTTTTGTGTGTGAGTGTGTGTTTTAATTTAGCACTGACTGTCAATTTAATTATTGGCATAATGAAACTATTCATATCATTCGCTGATATGTCAAATGAAAAATTAAAGCATTGTGAAAACGGATTTAAATATTATCAAAAGTGTTACAGGGAACATTTTAAAGCAATGAACTGACTTTCCGGTTTATGTCAACAAGAAATACAGAATGTTGCTTAATTAAATTCATGACAGAAAAGGCTACTGCAGGAATGTAATAAATTGCCAGAGCTCAATAACTGACAGGCACACATTCTAAAACGGACAGTTCTGGTGAAATCCATGTTGTAAGATCCTAGTATCACCATTCCTCCATGATAACCCTCATCTTCTTAACACTTGTAGTTTCAGGGCCACCAGTCACTGTTTAACAGGCAAATGGCCGTGCACGTCTGGTGAGCAGAAAGGTCAGGGTTATTGAATATCTCACTTCCTGCCCTTTCCCCACGCCACTGCACAGCCAACAAGATGGAAACATTAAAGAAGATTTCAGCGCTCTGACAGGCACGGGTCATGTCACCCGAGAGCGGCTGCCAATTTTCCATTTCAAGAAATCCTCAATGCCTTCATTTGCCTTTGAGGGTGTGAAAGCAGCTCTGTGATGATGTGCGTCCCAAGGCGAGGCCGAGTCTTCAAAACCGTGTTGACGTGTTTGGCTAGGTGGATGGATCTGGTATGAATTTGATATCAATTATTTTTTTAACGAATATTAAAATTGAAAACCAAAAGTTACACTATGAAATATACATGTATACATAAAAATAAAGTCAAAGGGATAGTTCTTCCAAAAATGTAAATTGTGATCATTTACTCAACCTCAAATCGTTCAAAATTGGGCAAGTTTATGTCAGTAAAATAGAGTAATATTGAGAAGTATTATTATATTTGTTTTCAATTTGAATATATGTCAAAATGCAATTTATTCCTTTGATGGTAAAGCTAAATTTTCAGCATCATCACTCCAGTCTTCAATGTCACATGATCCTTCAGTAATCATTCTAATATGCTGAATGGCGGCTCAAGAAACATTCTTATTATTATCAATGTAGAAAAAAGTTGTGTTTCGTAATATTTTTTATGGGAACCGAGATTATTTTTCAGAATTCTTTGATGAATAGAACGTTTAAAAGAACAGCATTTATTTTGAAACATTATAAATGTATTTACTGACACTTTTTATTAATTTAATGCATCCTTGCTGGAAAAAAATTAATTAAATCTTACTCATCCCAAACTTTTGAAAAGTAGTGTATTTAGTGATATTTTGCATATAGGTGACCCTGGACCACAAAACCAGTCATAAGGGTACATTTTTTGAAATTGAGATTTATACATCACCTGAAACCTGAATAAATAAGCTTTCTATTTATCTATGGTTTGTTAGGATATGACAATATTTGGCCGAGATACAACTATGAAAATCTGGAATCTGAGGGTGCAAAAAAGTCTAAATATTGAGAAAAGCCCCTTTAAAGTTGTCCAAATGAAGTCCTTAGCAATGCATGTTACTGCTAATAATACATTTTAATGTGATACATTTATTGTAAGAAATTTACAAAATATATTCATGGAACATTACTTAATATCCTAATGTGTTTGAAAAAATTATAAATTTGACCCATGCAATGTATTGGTGGCTATTGCCACAAATATACATGTGTGCCTTATGACTGGGTTTTGTGGTCTAGGGTCACATGTACTATGATTAAACTTGGTAAGATACACTTATGGATAAATATAAATCGACCATTTCTCCAAGCACTTTTGCTCATAACTCCTTCGTGTAATTTAAAAAGGAAAGTATTTTATGGGTTTTACACCAAGCGCAAATTTACCAATTGCTACAATACTGTGGTATTTTCTGTTCCTCTAATTAACCTTTAACCTCTGTGTCCCATTTGAAACACTGTAAATGCCTCCGTTTAGTTCAATAAATCTGCCATCAAAACCTTGTGCATAGACTAACTAGCAATCATTTGTTGCTTTTATGTAGATGAATGAGAATCTAATCATGCATTTTTCCTTTAAAGCGAGCAAAGCGAGGTCTATGAATCCATAGATGCGTTTTATTCAAATTCAGATCAAATGAAGTGCTAGTTAGATATGAGGACAGTCTAAAAAAGTGTTTGCTAATGAGACTTGTCTCATTTAGGTGGCTCTCATAGTTAGCACTTCACGACAGTGTTTGTTTCACTCTTGAGTGTCAATTAGACGGCGCAAGGAGAACTGAAAAGCAGTCATTTTCTCTCCTGGATTAGCTGATAAGGAACTTTTCACAATGGCTACACTTAGTCCAATTCGGAAATATAGTCAAACAACTGCAGCGATAAGGGTTTTTTCATGTTTTCCATCAAAGCTTTTTCCATTTAAACTAATCTTCAAAGCGTTTTCCTGTTTATTCGTGCTATTTGAGTTGTGACGCAGAGAGCTTTGGTTTATTTGGCTTAAACAGCCAATCATAAGGTTGGTTGGGTTTCTGATAACAGTTTGCCGCTATTTTCTCACCTATAGTTGTGTCGTGGTTCTTCAATTCTGCTATTCATCATCGGCTGTAATCAATCATATCATGTGCCTTCCTTACATTTTTCATCATCTGTCTCTTCAGAGATGTGATCCCAACCAGGGCGGTTTTCCTTGTGTTCAACTCTCTTGAAAGAATGCTTGGTTGTCTCCATCTCCTCGATGGGTGTTTTGACCCGAGTGTGACTGCTATCCAGATCTCAGCAGCCTTCAAACCCCAGACAATGTGGGCGAGCTGAGCACCGACTCAAGACCATGGTACCTGCATCTAATAAGGCCTTTTGGGGGTTTGCCTCAGACCCTACAATAAACCTGACATGTACAAATGGAAAGGTTTGAGCGGGTCACCTTGCACAACATTGTGGAATTAAAAAATTATGCAAATATTTGTCATTTATATAGTGAGAAGGAGTATGGAACCTCTGAATTTATAGATTAACAGACAAATGTATAGCTTAACCCAGGGCTGGATTTACCTCATAATGTGACTGTGGCAAGCAGGGCGGGGCCGAGAGCTGTGGGAACAGAGCGAGGCACGTGGGGCGATTGCTAATGAGCCACACCGGCCTCAAGTCTTACAGAGGAGCTCCGGATGGATAAAAGGAGTGGCGACAGTGAAGGACTTTAGGTTGTGTTTGTGCGGCAGTCGTCTGTGAGGGACTGCCACTTTACTTTCTGATTAAAGTTACGTTGAACGTTCGCTGGTTCCCACCTCCTTCTTCCCTGAAACGTTAACATTGTTACAGTGACAGGCAATACAAATTTTTGGATTTTTGGACATTTCTGTAATAATATAATTAGAGATTACGCAGAAATTTGTGCTGGTTTTTCATAGCTCAATATGTCTTAATTTGCAGTGGTCTAGTGTCTTAGCAAGATTGAATTTAATTTGATTGAATTGGTAATCTTAAACTAAAATGATAATTGGCGTGACTAGTAATGTGTTCACTCTAATATGGATTCATCTTTAGACCTCATCGGTAATGGTGCAGAAACCTTGAATAATCCACTTTCTTCAGATCTAATGCTCCCTATAGTCTTTAGTCAGTCTTTAGCCTTGAGAACAACTGCGTTAGAAGGGTCATCGTTCTTCTAAAAACCTCCATCCATTTTCATCTCTCGCCATTTCAGGAGACACCATCGCCGACACTTACTTTAACCATCTGTGTTGCTAACCGCTGGCCCGTACTTGATGGAGGTGACAAAAGAGAGAGAGGTCAAGAAAAAAACAGAAGGAGAAAATGAGAGGGAAGGAAAGACTTGCGGCAGAAAGTTACTTGGGCATTCACCTCTAAGCACTCCGGGCTCTTCCGTGTCCTTTCCATTTCTGCATTTCATTTTCCACATCTACGTGCCTCTTGAACATATACAAGAGCCCCAGAATCATAAGTTAACAGTTGCATTGGCACTGAGCTCGAGTTTCGGATCTTATCCCGCAGGCACAATGATAATTCTCACAGTGAAAATGGATGAATTGCTTGTCCGGCTGCTGTTTGGATGTATTTGATGCATGATAAATCCCTCACAGAGTGGTGTTCGCTGTACGGATTGCTGTGACATTTGAGGTGCCGCTCATCCTGGATTTGTGGTCACTACGCGGGGAGTGAACGGCACCAGACCTCTCTGCCGTGAGAAGTGGATTTGCAACACCTCACAACCAGGCTGTCAACTTCACAAGCTTTTGTCATCAGAATAATGTTTTTCACTTATTATGTGTGAGCTTTTTGAAGTGTTCTCACAACATGTGCATGGGGGACATGGTGGACCACAATGATTTTTCGGACTTGTTGTCACTTATTTGACAGGTCCAGAAGAGAGGAGACACAAAGGCAGGGATAAAGTAGGGTCAGATCCCCTTAAAGGAAAGTCCCTTAACTCGATGGACATCTAGGCAGCTATTATTTAATTATGCAAGTACTGCATTTTGTATTTTATTTTTTTGACTATCTATCTATCTATCTATCTATCTATCTATCTATCTATCTATCTATCTATCTATCTATCTATCTATCTATCTATCTATCTATCTATCTATCTATCTATCTATCTATCTATCTATCTATCTATCTATCTATCTATCTATCTATCTATCTATCTATCTATCTGTCTGTCTGTCTGTCTGTCTGTCTGTCTGTCTGTCTGTCTGTCTGTCTGTCTGTCTATCTATCACAAGTGAGTACACCCCTCACATTTCAGCAACCATTTTATGTTCTCAAGGGACAATACTATAGACATTAAAATTGGATATACTTTAGAGAAGTCAATGTACTGCCTGTATAGCAGTATAGATTTACTGTCCTTTGAAAATAACTTTACATACAGCCATTATTGTCAAAATAACTAGCAACAAAAGTGAGTACACCCTAAGTGAACATGTCAAAACTGTGTCCAAAGTGTCAATATTTTGTGTGACCACCATTGTTATCTAGCACTGCCTTAATCCTCCTGGGCATGGAATTCACCAGAGCTCTTCCTCTTCCACTCCTCCATAATGACCTCACCTTGCGCTTGAAGATGCCCCATGGGTGTTCAATAGGGTTCAGGTCTAGAGATAAACTTGGACATTCCATCACTCCGTTTGGGGTCATTATCATGTTGGAAAACTGCTGTTCGGCCCAGTTTCAGAAGGGAGGCCATCATGTTCTGCTAGAGAATGCCACAGTACATGTTGTAATCCATGTTTCCCTCAATGAAGCACCAGCAGCACTCATGCATCCCTAGACCATGATGCTACCACCACTATGCTAGAAACAGGCAAGAAACACTTTTCTTGGTACTCCTCACCAGGGCGTCGCCACACATGCTGGACACCATCTGAGCCAAACAAGTTTATTTTAGTCTCATCAGACCACAGGACATGGTTCCAGTAATTCATGCTCTTGGACATGTTGTATTTAGCAAACTGTTTGCGGGCTTTCTTGTGAGCCAGCTTCAGAAGAGGATGGCAGCCATGCAAACCAACTTGTTGAAGTGTGCGGCGCATGGTCTGAGCACTGACAAGCGGACCTTCCGCTTCACTCACACGTCTGTTTTTTGAAGCCAGCTTCTGCACCTGACGTGTGGCAAAAGTGGATATGGACACACCCTAAGTGCACTTACGCTGTGCGCTTTAGACCATACGCTCTGATCGATAAAACAGGGCCCTAAAAGTGTAAACTCTGTTGCACTTTCAACATTGCTTTGTTTATTCTAGTGGCCCAAAAGGGCAACATTGGCTTAACCAGTGGCATGAGTTTGATTCAGAACTACCTGTTTGGAAATTATCTTTGCTTTTTATGGTTATATCATTTAGTGACTTCTAAACGACTTCAAAGTACATTTTATACTTATACATTTTGTCAGCTCCCTGGGAATCGAACCCACGACCGAACTGTTGCCAGCACCACCGGTTATAAGAATGTGTCCTGTGCTTACATACACCCTTTTTAAGTATTTGGTCATGAAAGAACTCTGCTTTGTTGCAAAATCATGTCACAAAAGCGTAAACATTTACAACGCAAGCAATTAGGATGTGCACTGAGCCTTTTATGTGAAGCAGACAGCTAATGTCTCTCTGCCTACCCTGAGCTTCTCACATTTAGCCATCTCCACAGATCAGCCGTAACTAGCGACTCATTCTCATTCTCCCGCTAAACGAAGCTCTGTAACAATGTTTTTCTGTTTAAAAAATGTCGTTATCACAGCAGGTAGATGTATTTTACAGGCCAATTATTTTGGAGAAGACAGAGAGAATGCAATCTTACGGCTGAACAGACATCAATTTGAGCTATGAAAATGCAGTAAATCAAAATAAAAAGAAAATGTTTGCATTTGTATGTGGAAGGGAATGTTGTGGAGGGACTGAGGAAGAAAATACTGTTTTTGTCAGTATAGACTGAGAACAAGTTTCTGAAAGTTGAGAAAAGTGGAGGAATATTTCAATGCAAAGTGAAAAATCAATACAGAAAAAGCTGTAGATATAATATTCTTGTAATTTTGCAAGCACAAATGGGAAAGATTGTGACCTTGAGAGTGTTTCTATGAATAATTAGTTTCTCAAACGTTTAGGGGAATGGGAAAACCTCAAAAGTACAGAAATATTGGAGCGGTAGACCCTGAAACTCCTTCAAAAATCTTTACTTGTTACACATGTTCTTTTTAAATTCGGTGAACATTTTCACAAAGCTTACAATAAAAGTAATCATAGACATTGAATACAATATAAATGAATAGTTAAGCTCTTTACCAAGAACGTAGGTGGGAAATTTGTGACAGACGTGATGTGTAAATACTTCTCCTTTCAGTGAACATTCTTGCGCGCTTTCATTTTATAATCGTTATTTTATTTTAATAGTTATGTTCAGCCTTGGTTGCACACTTTGCTTTTGTGTGAAACTCCATTCAAACAGAGTCAAACTTAATTTACTTTATAATAACTTAGTTTAAGCATATTTATAAATGAAAAGACCAATTCAAAATCATCAGTAGGTAAGATTATGCAATTTCTGGGATGTTTTGAGCAAGTGAAATTCTCAGCAAGGTCGTGGCTCCCTACGCCAACACATTTTTATTGTTTATGGAAAGCAGCGAGAATCCCAACTGAGAAGTGAATAATGGAATAATATCTACAATTTTAAGTTACTCACCCAATGCAAAAGTTTTCTGGTATGTTTTTGAGCTGTCAATAGCTATGTTTCTATCCAAAGTTGGGGATTTAAATAGAATTACGCATAAAACATTTGCGAATAAACCAGCATTTCCATCCAGAGAGTCGAAGAGAACAAAATCGTCACTTCCTGATATACTGGCGCTAAAAATCTGAAAGAATTATGGAAGTTGCTGCAATAGGAGAAGTATAGCCTAAATAAACTACTTGTGCCTCAGAGCGCGCGGATAAAGCGCAATAAACACGGTCATGTTATCATGGTTTCGGAGGCGGATGCCTGCTGTTTGAGAACGCAGTTGTGCAGGACAATTCTGGGACCACTTTGACGCCAGACTCAGGCATTTCAAAATAACCAAAACAGCATTTCAGATTCTGTGCAACGAGATCGGTCCCCTGGTTGGTCTAGTTATGCCGTCCCATAACAAAGTCACATGATTTTTTTTAATGCACATCGAGGAATTTATTCGGTAAATGTGTTTCCATCATACTTTCTACCGCATGTTTTCTTATCGGACAATACATTTATCCGACTCAATTTAGCACATGCGTTTTTTTGAACACGATCTCATGACAATGCGTATCAATAGTACGAGTGTGCAATCTCGTGTAATGTATACGCCAAAATGAGTTTTGGCGTGCATATGCTACGCAGTTTTTCAGGTGCATATGACACGCTTTTGGGTAGGGTGAGGGTAGGGGGTGGGGGGTTCGTACGTATAATTCGCCATAAAGTGCGTATCATATGCACGCGAAAAACGGTGTACCATATGCACGCCAAAACTAATTTTGTCGTATACATTCCACGAGATTGCACACTCATATTATTTATACGCATTTTTGTGAGATCGGGCTCGTTTTTTTATGCACATTTTTAGAATTTATGTGCATCTTGCCATTTCCATCCGGCGTTTTATGCGTTATCACAAAATGCACATAACAATAGGTGGATGGAAACATAGCTAATAGTGACCATGTCTGTTAAGCCCCAAAAAGAGAAAACAAATGTCATAACTATCAATTGTTATTATGTCTCATCTCACACAATATAATCATAACCATATTTGGTTATGCTACAAAAACATTGGCATCAATGACCCACCAACATGATTTTCTTTTTCTTTTCTTTTCTTTTCTTTTCTTTCTTTCTTTCTTTCTTTCTTTCTTTCTTTCTTTCTTTCTTTCTTTCTTTCTTTCTTTCTTTTCTTTTCTTTTCTTTCTTTTCTTCTTTCTTTCTTAATTTCTTTCTTTCTTTTGTTTGTTAGTTCTCTGTTTGTTTGTTTGTTTGTTTGTTTGTAATCTGAGCGCAATGTACAAAATGTATTTTCTTCACAGTTACTTTTAGAGTTCTTTTAATAATGCTAATTTTGTCTTTTTGGAGCTTGACAGTTCACTGTAAACTGATGGAAAAGAGCTGAAGATTGTTTTTCACAGAAAAACAACAGCATACAGGATTGGAACGACACAAGGGTGAGTACATAATGAGATTATTATTTTTTATTATTATTATTAGGTAAACTGTATATGTGTTTATTAAACTACAGAAACTTATTTGCCAGACTTTTTATTCTTATTATTTTATTCTTATTTTGAATTCATTAGTTTACCCTTGTCCCAGATTCAGTATCTTAAAAATATGAATATTTAAAACTATGATAAATTAAATAAATATTGAAGTAATATATATTGTCTGAAAATGATCTCCTGCTCATTTCAACCAAGTTTTTTGTTTGTTTGATTTGGTGGAAAGTTTTGTGTTATTTCCGAGGGGGCAACAGTGTCACATGTCACTTATTCGGAGAATATTTATATTGTGCATGTGCATAATTTCCAATCAAGCTGTTGCCTGAGGCAGGGGCATAGCACAAGATCCCGGGCCCTATGCATAGGCAGTCCTGATGGACCACCGTGTTCCATGTTAATATATATTCCAGACTTTTCAAGGGCCCTCTCTCCCCTTGGGGCCCTGGTAATCAGTACTGGTTCTACCCCCAGTCCGACGCCCCTGGCCTGAGGGTACATTTAAACAACAATGTACTAAAATCGGAAAAATTGTTCCTTTTGCGTACAGACAGCAACACTGTCAAAACAATCCCCGTTCACACGGATCCGCAAAAATAAATAAAATCGCTGTATTCTGCTGCCAGGCCAGTAGTTGGCGATGTGACTTTGTAAAGAAACACTATGCAACTATAGAATAAACACATACTATGTATGCGCATGACATCACCGTTTTCACTAATTCACGTTTTTGGCTACCACTTTGAAACCAGTTTTCAATATTTTGCATTTTCAGGCCCCCAAAATGCCATTGTCGTGTAAACGGCCAAAACGCATAAAAAGTCGTCAATTTTTTGTTGAAAACAGCGCTGTGTAAATGGACCCTAAATGTGTTAAATTATAGAAGATGTGTGAAAATAATACCTATTTAATATTGTCGACACAAAATGCTTAACTAAAAAGGTTATTCTGTCTGTTGATTGCGCATATTGTTAGTAGACAAATAAACGAATGAGTTTATATTCTAAAGGTCCACAGGGCTAAAATTGTAGAATCGAAGTATAAAAGTCCAAAAGAAGTTTTCTTAACTGTCGAGTTTCTTTTACCTCCACCTGACATCCCAATTATGATTCTTCCAGACAGGTCAGCCTTGTCAGAGCAGCGTGACGCATTTAGCGAAACTCTAATTGCCTTCATCAGCTAGTGTGACCGGCCGTTCATGCATCAGAACCCCGCATGCGACCTGATCTCAGTGACTCTACCCATCCGTTTCGAGTTATGACAGTATACACACCTCTCCAGCTGAACCACGGTATGTGTACGGCACACAAAACAGGAGATCTGTTGTGTCAATTTTGTTTGATGTGTCACAGATGCCATACTTCAGTAGGCCTTTCTGATGCTTGCATCATCCTGTCATTACCGGAACAGCTCATGAAAATGAATGAGTTGTTTACCTTTGTGTCGTCGTTGTCGTCGTTGTTTACATTCAGATGAGGCTGATCATTAGATTAACACTCATTTATGCGATTCAAGATTTGAAGAGTTGCGTACAGTGGCAAAACAACTCTTTTTAAGTTATAGTAAAGAATTCAACGGGAGAAAGTGTCTTTGATTGACTTGTTGAGGACGGAGGGTTCGGGAACTGTGCGTGGAATGTACAATAAACTGCTTCAGCCTAGTTGCTGTGGTAACTAGAGCACACCGCCGCGTGAATGTGCGCTCGCGACTTTCCACGGAAGAGCGAGAGACCTTTGGGGATGTGGGAGGGCTGATGTCAGTGAATACTGACAGTGCACATCCTAAATTATAGCTGGATCTGTCTGCACAGCATACCAATATGTGATATTTTTATAACTGTGATTCCCAGGATGAGCCGGTGAGCGAACGATTCGCAGTGCCTCTTCGTTTGATTCGCTGTCTAATGAATTGCTTTATGTGGTTTGATTCAAAGAAACACACACACACACACATACACGCATACACACACAAGCAATATTTAGCAGATAAATCTCTTTTTAAGCCTTGAACATTGACAGATGTTTTCTCTGGAATCTTCTTTGGATTAGTTGAACATTTCACTCATGTTTTGTTTGTCTCTCACACACATAGACTTAAAAAAAAACAAAAAAACAAAAACAAAGGGGCCGTTGACAATGTGAATTCAACATGTTTCTCTCTCAGTAACAGGCTGTGAATAATTAAAAGCTCAATTCAGACACAAAGCTTACTAATCCCAGCGCTTTTCACTTCAGACTCATTCACTATGCCTTTTATCTGCTGTGAAACACAAAAAACATAGACATCATAGATTTAGATAGTGGACACTACAGGGAATGATTTTCTCACAGGCTTAATAGGATTTTTTTCAAAGAGAATCGCAGATAAACGTCTTTATAAGAGTTGCTCAAACAATCTGACTCTCTTTGGCTCAGTGCTTATGTATTATCTAAATAGATGCAGCAACTTGTTCTTTCTTTACACAGACTTTTCAATAAATATTTGACAATGATCATTTTCTTTTCTAGCTGATGGAAAAACAACTTTTTTATTTATAATTAATTGAATCAAATTTTTTTTCTATGAAAACTAACAACAGAGTTGTAGACTTGAGACTGAGAATTTTTAAGGGAAAATAGGCTCATTTTCCAACTCCCCTAGAGTTAAACATTTGAGTTTTACCATTTTCGAATCCATTCAGCCGATCTTCGGGTCTGGCGGTAGCACTTTTAGCATAGCTTAGCATAGATCATTGAATCTGATTAGACCGTTAGCATCTTGCTCAAAAAAATACCAAAGAGTTTTGATATTTTTCCTATTTAAAACTTCCGGAAAATTAAAAGTTGCGATTTTCTAGGCCGATATGGCTAGGAACTAGCCTGAGATCGTCATATTCAGATTCTAGTCAGAAAACGAGTCTGTTACTGCTCCATTGGGCTGTGATTATGAGGCGTGTTTCAACCGAACCAGGAAAGAAAATGCCTCTGCACTCAATTGGATAGACCTACAACCAATCAGAGCAAAGGAGCGACGCATAGTTGTCAACAGAACTCAACTGCACGCACGCTGGAAGAAGTAGAAGAAGATGAGTGTAAATGATCTTTGCCGGTGTTGTAAAAAATCATTTAAGGATACACGGAGTACTTACCAACACAATCATCATTTTTGAGGGAAATAGTAAAGGTGAACGCATATACGAACAAGTTCTCCGTTTAGGATTATAAAGAATTCAACCCAAGCGCTCTTTGGTGACGTGCATGGTTACGTTGATCATCTGTCCATCATCGTATAAAGCCCGCCCTGACAATTTGATTGGTCCGAACAGCTCTGGTTCGAACATAGTTGCTCCACAACGGATCAAGTTCAGACCGAATTTACCGACCTCAAATGTTGTGGGCGGGGCTAAGTTCGGCTGGCATCCAGGCTAGCGAGGAACTATACTCTCATTCCGACGTAATAATCAAGGAACTTTGCTGCCATACCATAGGTGCAGCAGGCGCAATGATATCACGCAGCACCTGAAAATAGTCCCCAGCACGCTCCCTGTGCAAGCAGGTTGTCATGGTGCTGCGTAATTTCATTGCGCCTGCTGCATCCATGGTTCCTAGTCATATCAGCCTAGAAAATCGCAACTTTTCATTTTCTGTCGGTCTTATTACACGATGTAACTACAGACGAGTCAAGTTTTAAATAGAAAAAATATCTAAATTCTGAGTTGCTAACGGTCTAATCAGATTCAATGGTCTATGCTAAGCTATGCTAAAAGTGCTACCGCCAGACCTGGAGATCGGCTGAATGGATTCGAAAATGGTAAAACCCTAAGTGTTCCTTTAAAGATTGTGTTACAGTGATATTTGAGGTCAGTAAAATAAAACAGATTTGATCAGTTTTCTATGAGCTCTGGAACAAAAGTGGTAAATGTATAGTAATAAGTGAGGGAGGACTCTCTGGATGTTTACGAATATGTAAGAAGTATTGACTGAATTAACATTTCACTCTCTCAATTTTTCATCTCCTTTTTTGTTGAACAGAATTGTTATTGCCTATGACCTTCATCTAGTAATGACTGCGGTGGGATTGACAAGGGGCCCTTTATAGCAGCATTGTCATTTTCGTATGCTGAAATTTCTCACTCTTAGAAAAAAAATGTTCAATGGGGTTCAATACAGGTTCTTGACTCCATTTTAAAGAACCCTATGTCAAAAAGGTTCTAAGGAGTAATGTCTTAAAGGGGTGGTTGATCAACATTTTTCGAAGGCTTGATTGTGTTTATGGGGTGCACTGGGGTGATATGTTGGAGTGAGATTTTCAATTAAATCAGCCAGCATGTTTGAACATGTAACCCAACCCCATCCCATCCCATCCCTAAACCTACCCATTTGTGTTATATGATATAAAACACAAATATAACAGGCAGATCCGACTGCGTGCACAATTTATTCAAAAAGTACAAATATTCCAAGTGTTCCGAGGCCAAACAATTGATTTGTGTGAAGAAAATCCCCAAAAGTGATCAGCGTCTCCATCCACCGAAGATCATGAACACATTACATTTCAAAAATTGCCGCCCGTTATGTCAGTTTTCATAGTGAAATTGCATTGGTTCTCGTATGTCTCGTGACCAACTGCGTCATTACGTCAGCTTTGATTGTAAAATGTCATTGGCTCTCGTGTAACCGATTGCGTCATGCTAAAGAGTTGTGTATATTATTTGAATGAAATATGAATGAGTGCATTCACAGAGCAGCGGGATCATCATCTCAGCGATTAAAACATTAAGATCAACTTTGTTCTTTACATGAAGACATCGTTCTTTACATGAAAACACCGCCCCATCACCATCAATGGAGCACCGGTGGAGAGAGTCAGCAGCTTCAAGTTCCTCGGTGTCCACATCACAGAGGAACTCTCATGGTCCGTCCACACCGAGGCCGTTGTGAAGAAGGCTCATCAGCGCCTTTTCTTCCTGCGACGGCTGAGGAGGTTTGGAATGAACCGCCACATCCTCACACGGTTCTACACCAGCACTACAGAGAGCCTGCTGACTGGCTGCATCACCACCTGGTACGGCAACAGTACCGCCCACAGCCGCAAAGCCCTGCAGAGGGTAGTGCGCACGGCCAGCTGCATCATCGGAGGTGAGCTTCCCTCCCTCCAGGACATTTACGCCAGGCGGTGTGTGAAGAGAGCTCAGAGGATCATCAGAGACTCTAGCCACCCGAGCCATGGGCTGCTCTCACTGCTGCCATCAGGCAGACGGTACCGCAGCATCAGAACACGCACCAGCCGACTCCAGAACAGCTTCTTCCCACAAGCAATTAGACTCCTGAACTCTTGATCCATCAGGATCATAACACACACTTGACAGAATATCACTCAGCACAACCCACTGTAGATACACACACATTATATACACATTTATTATAATTTATTATTTATCATATAGCACCTATTGCACATTGGATCTCTACTGTGAATAATAATGTATACTGTACATTGTATATTATTATTATTATTATTATAGCGTAATGTATATTGTTTAATGTATGTTTTAGTGTGTATATTGTTTAAAGTATATTGTTTAAAGTATATGTATATTGTAAGTATGTGTATATTGGTTAAAGCTGTGAGAACCACACTCACATTGTGTAAATTATTTATTGTTTATTGTAGAGTTTACTGTGCTGTGAGTAATTGTGGGCGCATCAGTGTAATCTGATGCTGCTCTAAATGTTGTACATGTCATGTCGTGACTACTATGTTGCTCGGAACTGCACCAAGAATTTCACCTGCTGTTGCACTTGTGTACATGGCTGTGTGACAATAAAGTGATTTGATTTGATTTTCGTATGACTTCTGAAGACTTAGTTTTATAGTGTTTTTGGTCAGTTTTTGCAATAAATACCTGTGACTGTGCCTGTTACGTATTTTATATTGTTTAGAAGTGGGTAGGTTTAGGGTGGGAGTTGGGTTAGTTGCTCCAAAATATAAAAGTAGCCTTTAAAATTAATAAAAAATGAATAAAATCATGTCTGCTTTTACAAATGCAAAGGATAAAATGCGTCTTGATCTGACGCATTGGGTAAACAACTGAAATTAATGGAGCACC
Source organism: Gobio gobio (assembly GCF_949357685.1). NCBI lineage: Eukaryota > Metazoa > Chordata > Actinopteri > Cypriniformes > Gobionidae > Gobio > Gobio gobio. The sequence goes on along the minus strand of NC_137117.1, from coordinate 17,014,192 downwards.
CAGCGCGTCAATATAGTGACGCCTAGGGGTGACTTTAGCGTCTTCATTGTGATGCGGAAGGCACTTGACCATGCTTCGGATTTTGACACCTTGGGAGTGAGAATGGGTTGTTTACCATTACGGGTAGTTGCATGTGCTCCGGTGTATTGTAAACAACAACGTCAATATTGCCTTATCAATTTGAGCCCGAATCAGACCCAGAGAATACATGATTGCCTTGTAGCCTTTTTTTTTCATATAATCATTCTAACAATTGATACTACAGTTTTTGAAGAGATTATTTGATGACAGACTGTGGATCAATAGTGATCGCTACTGACTGTATTGCATCGTTAGTTTTATCTTTATACATCGAGTGTATAGCCAAATATCTGTCGGCAGAGCGATGAGACAATTACTAAGACTAACCATGGATTTTTTGCAGTGGCCATATCAAACACAGAACCATGTTTAGCGTGCCTGCATTTACACTGATCACTTAAACGGCAACAAACACCAACATTTGAAGTTCGCTAGTGGGACTAAAAAGAAGTTTGTAGGTGTTTGTCAGATAAATTTGAATTAGCATTTAGGTAACTGGCTAGCGGAGCCAAACAGCATACAAATAACGATAGAAACTATTCATGGAAAACACATCAACAAAGAATAAACCATACTTACAGGTTGTGTTTTACAAGCTTTTTTGCGAATCCGGCATTGAACTTGCACTGACTGTGGAAGCTCTCCTCTGTAAAATGTGCAGCACAGAGAGCTATATTTGGATTATAATGTTGAGGAATCGAGTTAAATATAAATTTTAACCATTGTAAAATTTTTAACCTAAGTCTAGCATCTCTAGAAAGGCAATCAGGGTGAAAATGTTTCGAGGGCATGACTACAACACTACCACATAACTCTTTCGTCCTTAAAAAGCGATTTCTTTAAAATAAAATATCTCCCTGAACTTTGAGCGTCGTAACTTTGCAGATGTTGTTTATCCTCAACAGCAACATTACACACTAACTAAAGGTAATTAAATTAAATTAAATCATAATCAACCACCCCTTTAAATGATTGCCTAATACTTTCATGTACTTTCATGTAAATCTGTTTTTCTTCTACAAAGTGTTTAATTAATAACACTTAATTAAAATGAAGAAGGAATGAATCCATAAAATGATGTCATGATAAGAACCCTTAAAAGGTACTAAATACGGAGTGCCTGATAGAACCCATTAAGAACCTTTTCTGTAGCCCTGAATTCTCCAGTACTTGAGTTCTTGATCAACAAACATAAACAGAAGCTCAACAGTACTTGCAGTACTTCCTCCCTGGATTATCCCGCTGTTTGCTCTGCCCTGGTTCCTGTGTTCTTCCCTTTTGACTGTGCCCACCACCTAAGCACCGTACCGCCCTCCTCTGTTGGACTTGTTGTTTTGGACCCACTTTATATTAGGTGGCCTTAAAGGGTTAGTTCACCCAAAAATGAAAATTCTGTCATTAATTACTTACCCTCATGTCGTTCGACACCCGTCAGACCTCCGTTCATCTTTGGAACAGAAATGAAGATATTTTTATTGAAATCTGATGGCTCTGAAAGGCCTCCATTGACACAATGGCACTTTACACTCTCAAGACCCTTAAAAGGTACTAAAGACGTCGTTACAAAGTCCATCTCACTACAGTGGTTCTACAATAACTTTATGAATCGGCGACAATAGTTTTTGTGCGCAAAAAAACCCTAAATAACGACTTACATAGTGATGACGATTTCAAAACACGGCATCATGAAGCTTCGAAGCGTTATGAATCAGTGAGCCGAATGATGATTCGGATGTGTCAAACCGCCAAACTGCTGAAATTTGGCGATTCAAACCGCTGAATCGACTCGCTGATTCATAACGCTTCGAAGCTTCATGATGCCGTGTTTTGAAATCTTAATTTGTGTTCCGAAGATGAACGGAGGACTGACGGGTGTCGAACGACATGAGGGTAAGTAATTAATGACAGAATTTTCATTTTTGGGTGAACTAACCCTTTAACTACGTACTAACATTTTAATTAATAATTTGATACAATGTACTTGTTGTGTACATACATGTTTTTACATTGTACTTACATTTTTAAAATTAGCTGCATGTAATTACATCTGTAATCCATTTCGGCCCCACTTTATATTAGGTGGCCTTAATTACTATGTACTTACATCAAAAAATAAGTACAATGTACTTACTGTGTTCAAATTGTATTGCAAAACACCTTTGCTGATAATGAGGTGGGATACGGGTAGGGTCAGGGACAGATGTGGTGGTGTGGGTAAGTTTACGGGTAGGGTTAGGTGTAACGGAAGTGTCAACTGTGTAATTACAAATGTAACTACAGAAATTAATTACAGACGTAATGACATGCAGGTATTTTTTTTAAAAACATGTATGTACGGAATAAGTGCTCTAATGTTTTAGAACACGCCCGGCAGAGATGCAAAAAAAATGGGCTGTAGTTTTTGCTCTCTTAACACTACAAAGACAGTTCACCCATCAAAATAAACCCCATTACTTGTAGAATGAAGGTGTATCAAAGCACATTTCCCACCAGTCCTATGTAAACTACGGCACGAAAAGTTGTTTTTTTAATACAACATTATCGTATAGTGAGATGGCAGAGCACAAGAGAACAACACAATCTGAAGCAGCTGATCGCTTCGCCTCAATCTGCTTAATCCTGGTGATGTCAGTGCCTTAAACGATAATATAATGGATGATTTCACATCCAGAGATGAAGGATCGGATGATGGAGAAGTTACTGAAGAGTCAGTTATCTATGCTGCAAGGTGTCCTGTGCTTGCTATTCTACACTAGTTGTGCAATCTAAACATACAGTTCAGAGACTGCATGCCCATGATAAACAATGGAAAACATATTTTACCAACTAAATTGCTGTCCTATTCAGGGTAACGTTAGCTAGTCCCCTTGTGCAGTGATGCAGCTTATAAATTAAATTTTTCATTTTTTCATATTCTGGTCAACTATAATGCACATGTTCTTCTCATATTTATTAGAGGTTGAATTCAAATCAAAAACTGCCTATACTACTTCTGAATAGGATATCTACTTCATAAAATGTATGAAAATTATGGAAATATATGGTTCAGATCAGAATATGATATGGGAATGGAGGTGCCCATATGGTCAGTAATGGAGCTTGGATGTCTATTGAAAAAGGTTGGTTCTGCGCCCAATCAACATTTTTGACATATCAACCTAAAACTTTTGAACACAACTTGGTCATATATTTGGCTTTGATTGTCTTGCAGTTTTAGAGTAAAACATGTTTTGTAAAATATATATTGTTATAAAATATAAGCTATATAAAATATTATTATAGCATATATTAAATTTTTACATTTTACATTTATATAAACTTAAACTTTCATAACAGTTTTTCTATTTTATTTTCATAATTTATTTACAATAATCTGACACGTGTCTTCTTTAAAACAAAACCAACCCTAGGTCTATATTCCAAAGTATTCCATTTAATTTTGGTAGTGCATTTTCATGTCTATGCAACAAAAAAAAAGAGGGGGTGACGGTTATTTAAACCTGTTTTTCTCAAAAATCTGTTCCTAAAAATCATAGCGATCAGCCGACTTCAGATAACCATAACTTTTGTTTCAGACAAGCCATGAAAGAAATAAAAATGTATTTGGAAAGGGGTTGACCCCACACTCTAAAAATGATGGGTTAAAAATGGACAAACCCAGCAATTGGATTGTTTTAACCCAGTGAATGGGTTGTTTTAACCCATCAGTTGGGTTAAATGTTTGCTTAAAACAACCCAACTGATGGGTTAAAACAATCCAATTGTTGGGTTTGTCCATTTTTAACCCATCTTTTTTTTTCTTTTCATTTTTTAGAGTGCAGCTTTCATATGGCATCAAAAGCTGTAAGAGGTAAAATTTCTCCATGTGATGGGTTTTCATAGATCACATCACATATACTGCAATGCTTTAGTGTTTTTTGTTTTTCCTTTGTTTAATCAGAGGATGATTTTGTAATTCAGTTGGCAAACAATTCAGATTCAATTTTATTTTACTCTACTTTCATGAAGCAGTTTTTTTGATGCATTATTTACTCAAAGATTCAAAATGTGTTACAAAGACCGTTACTGGCAAACACTGACTGCTTTCCTCTATTTCCCACTGAACATCTTTGATCTGCAGGCGTGAGTGAGTTGAACTTTTCTTGCATCAGAAGCATAACTTTGCAGAGAGATCTCCAGTCACGTCCACTATATGAATATGGAAGTTCAAACCAAGATGGGTAAGAAAGCATAGTTTTTTGATCTTCACACGCTAGCGAAGGAAGTATCTAAGAAATTGAGTCTACAAGGATTTCAGCATACACAAATGGCCATCCAGATATAAAAGGCCCCTGTCAATCCCACCGCTGTCTTCACTCGATGAAGGTCGTGGGCAATAACAATCAAGTGTATTTCATTATTTTGTCGAACAAAAAAGGAGGAGACGAAGAAGTAAAGTGAGAGAGAGAAAGAGTGAGATGCATGTAAAAAGGGTCCTACCTCCTTCCTCCCCACAGCCTCTCAGACCAGCGGCCTCCCCCACCACCTTTTCTGCACTCTCATTTATTTCAATTTGTCATGCTTTGCTCCCCCCCTCTGCGGGAGAAGCGGGCGGCAGCGGGGAGAGATGGGGAGAGAAATTGGTATCTCCGTTCGCGCCGTAATGAAACATTTAGATGCGAGCAGAGCTATGCCTCCGCATTAGCAGCGGCGATGAAGGGAGATGGCTCGCGGCACACAGCCCACTCCACCTAATACCTCTCTAATCCAGGTCAAAGTGGGACACTTCTTCTCCTTAATCAGTATTGGCACCTTCTTTTGGAGGATGTATTTATGGTATGAAAGGTCCAGCTGTGGAGCCACTGCGGCTGATGGCACGAGCAGCTCTTTTTTCTGACAGGGAATGGAAAAATAAATCATGGCTTTGCATTTGTATAGGGCTGGAGATCAAGGACAGGTGCTGAGATTGAAAATCCTATTGGTATTTCAGAGCTAGTGCGCTTCGTATAGAGGACTGAAGATATCAAATGTTTGTGAGGAAACGCTGGGGTAAATAGCCATTAATAACGTCATCTATTATGTTTTCTGGCTGGGAACAGTTTTATACCCGCCATAATAACTGCCGTAAGTGTGCCCTTACCTGAAATGGAAGTGTTATGGGGTGTCTTGCTGGCTCTGGTTGTCAGCTGGTCTGAACGGGCCATCTGATGCAAGTCTTTGGAAGTTCTATCTACTCTAGATTAAAGATGCAGTTGAGCGATTTTTCAAAAATGCTGTTGAAAAGTTGGTCGGACCGAGCACCACAACAAACGTGTAGCCAGTCGGCAGTATGATGGTGGAGAGAGAGTGAGTTTTGAAGAAAGACTGTTGAAAGAGAGATGAGAGACAATCCAAAAGAGAAAATCTCAGAGGAATATCATTGGGAAAAGAAGGGTTATGATCAAGCAAGAGCTTTAGGACCTGCTTTAATATTAGAAAAGCTTTCCAGCATTGGAGAGACCGAAGCGTTAAGGCCTGAAAACGGACGCCGAGGCTGTGTTGTTTCTGCTCCAAACGCGACTAAAATTGGTTTTGCCGTTTCACAGAACCAAAAAATGCTGTTTTTGTAATGATTGCCACAATTACAGGACAGTTTTGAGTGTCATTGCTTGTCTGGAGCTGCTGCTACAAACAACTCTTGCTTGTATTTACTCTTGTGTACTGTACACCCTTAAAAATAAAGGGGGATGCCATAGAAGAACCATTTTTGGTTCCCTGCAGGACCGTTTTGTGAAAGGTTCTTTAAAGAACCATTTTTGTCCCACCATTTTTATTGTCTAGAGAACCTTTCTGCGCTACAAAGAACCTTTTGTGCAATGGAAAGGTGGTTCATGGAACCATACACCCCGCCAAAGAACCATTTACATTATGGTGAAGCATTATTTTGCTTCGCTTCTGCTATGATAAATAGACATCCACTCTTGCATTGCGTGTGTAACGGAGGCCAGCTAGTGGCGCTAGACTAGAGAATGCGGTGTTTAGCGTTTAGTGTTTAGCGTTCCCTTTCAGTCGGTCACTACGACGTACGTCGGTAATAACCGACGAATTGGGATCACTTCAGAGAGCCCCTATCAGCTTCGAGAACTTAAGAACAGGCCAATGAACAATTGGCGTGCGAGATTTGCATCTCGCGCTCCGCCCCGCGCCGCGGGTATAAACAGGAAGCGAGAGCACCGCACTGACGTCATTCACTTCGGAGCCGAACCGGCGTTTGAAGTTTACAGACTGCTTCCTGACTATTCAGCGAAGAGATTTCAAGAACAGAGAGAAGAGGAAATCGTTTGTGTTGGTGTGACGGCGCTTTCCAGCGGGACCGTGAACTCAAGCCGCGAGGGACAAACTGCTGTTATCACAGCAAGAGAAAGAGCTTGTTGGTATCGGTGGGCGTTCCTTTTGAGTGCAAACACAGGCTGCACTATCCCCTGTGTGTTGCCGCGGTTTCCCTGGGTGCTTCAGCACTCTCTTAAAAGAGCATTTTCCTCACAAAAAGAGCAACACGGGTGTGACACTGCGTCTTTTTCAAGATGTCATTCCACCCGTGCGTTTCTGGATGCGGTCGTTCCCTCTCGCCCGCTGACGGCCACACTCACTGCATCACGTGCCTGGGCTTACAGCACGCTGAGGCAGCGTTTGTGAATAGCTCGTGTTCTCACTGCGGGAACATGACTATTGCGGTGCTTAGGTCAAGACTCACCTACCTTCAGGAAGGCGGAGTCCCCCTCCCCATACCTCGATCTAGAGCTATCCCTAACCAGGATAGACCTACTTCGACGGATGACCGGGGTGACTTGAGGATTACGTTCAGGACAAACCCGCCTAGTGTTCCTACGCAGGTCCCTGAACCCTCACAAGCACTGCTGCCGGTGGCGCCACCGGAAGAGATCGCTGGTCCCGCCCACGGGCGCCCAGTCATCTCTTTCGGAGCGCCCGCAGACGAGCAGATGTCGATCGCAGCATCGGAGGGGGAGTTCCAGTCCTCGGAGGATGAAGATTCGGCTGTACTGCCTCCCTCTGGGAGAGTGGCAACGGCCGAGTCGGACCCTGAGTTGACGGCTATGCTTTCCCGGGCCGCCGAAAAGGTCGGGCTTGTGTGGAACCCTCCACCACGTCCCGAGCCTTCTAGGTTGGATGATTGGTTTCTGGGGGGGGTCGCGCTGGTTCTCAGCGTCCCGCCCCAGTGCCATTCTTCCCGGAGGTGCATGAGGAGCTTTCCAGGTCGTGGACGACACCCTTCAGTGCCAGAAACAGACCTGGGGGCTCCTCCCTCCTCACTACCCTTGACGGTGGACAGGCCAAGGGTTACGAGAGGATCCCGCCAGTCGAACGCGCCGTCGCGATGCAGCTGCGTCCGGCGACCGCCTCCGAGTGGCGTGGTGATCCTCGTCTCCCGTCCAAAGCCTGTAGGTTTTCGTCCAGTCTGACTGCGAAGGCCTACAGGTCCTGCGGACAGGCCGCGTCTGCCTTGCATGCCATGGCGTTGCTCCAGGTGCACCAGGCCCAGGCACTCATGGACATGCACGAGGGTAGGTCTGACCCAGAGCTCCTCCGGGAGCTCCGGGCGGCGACGGACCTCGCCCTCCGGGCGACGAAAGTTACCGCCCGTTCCGTGGGTCAGGCGATGTCCACCTTAGTGGTCCAGGAACGGCATCTCTGGCTCAACCTGGCCGACATGAGGGAGACTGACAAGAACCGGTTCCTGGACTCCCCCATATCGTCGGCCGGGTTGTTCGGCGACGCGGTCGAGAATTTCGCCCAGCAATTCTCGGCCGCCCAGAAGCAGACGGAGGCCATCAAGCATATCCTGCACCGGCGGCCCGCTGCTGCCTCCACCCAGCCGCCGGCTGCAGCGCCTCCGCCTGCCCGTCGCCGAGGACGTCCTCCTGCGGCCGCCCCCGCCCCAGCCCAGCAGCAGCCTTCCACCGGTCGTGGGCGTGGAGCCGGTCGCGGGAAGAACGTCCAGCCCGCTCAGGCCGCTGCCAAGCCAGGTGGCAAGCGCCGTCGGAAGAGACCCTGAGACGGGCCGCCCAGAGATGGAGGAAACTGCTCTTCGGGAGATGGCTGCAGCACCACTCCTTCCCCCGGTGGAGGGCCGGGGGAACCCCATTTTATTTTCTGTTCCGCCACTGGCCCCAGTGCCAGTGGCACCCAAATTTTCAATAAAAGAGCAGTTTCTAACATCTCTGGGTGCCAAGAGAGCGCGTCTGGCGGTATGCGACGCTACCATGCCTCGTACCCCTCAGACACCTCTCTCCTCGCCAACAGGGGGCGTCGGTTGAGCGGACGCACACAAAGTGCCTCCCCACGCTCGCCCGTCCCCTCAGCGGATGCAGGTCGTGTGTCAGACCCAGACCCCTGCACGGACCACTCCCATGTCGTCCTGGGGCCCCTGCGTTCCGCTGCGCTGCCCCGCTCCGGGTACGTCCGTGGTGCCGATGATCCCGCTTGCTCGGTCTCTGGGGGCCTGGCTAGCGCTCCCCAGCCCGTCTCGCTGGATCATCCGCACCATCAGACTCGGCTATGCGATTCAGTTCGCCCGGCGTCCCCCGAAGTTCAGGGGTGTCCACTTCACTTCTATACCGAAGGAGGGCACCCCCGTGCTTCAGGCGGAGATCGCTGTCCTATTGGCGAAGGACGCGATAGAGCCGGTCCCTCCAGCCGATATGAAGTCCGGGTTCTACAGCCCGTACTTCATTGTACCCAAGAAAGGTGGCGGGTTACGACCGATCCTGGACCTGCGTTACCTGAACCGCTCCCTCCACAGGATGCCGTTCCGAATGTTAACCCAGAAACGCATCTTCAGATGCATCCGTCCCCAGGATTGGTTTGCAGCGATCGACCTGAAGGACGCGTACTTTCATGTCTCGATTCTCCCTCGACACAGACCGTTTCTACGCTTTGCTTTCGACGGACGGGCATACCAGTACAAAGTCCTACCCTTCGGGTTGTCCCTGTCGCCCCGTGTCTTCACGAAAGTCGCGGAGGCGGCCATTGCTCCCATGAGAGAGTGTGGTGTTCGCATCCTCAACTATCTCGACGACTGGCTGATTCTTGCCCAGTCGCGGGAGCAGTTGTGCGAACACAGGGACATGGTGCTCCGGCACCTCAGCCAGTTGGGTCTTCGGGTCAACTGGGAGAAGAGCAAACTCTGTCCCGTACAGAGGATCTCTTTTCTCGGGATGGAGATCGACTCGGTCGCCATGACTGCGCGCCTCACAGAGGAGCGCGTCCAGTCGGTGCTGAGCTGCTTGAGTACGCTCAAACGCAGTACAGCGGTTCCACTGAAACATTTTCAGAGGCTCCTGGGGCATATGGCAGCAGCAGCCGCAGTAACGCCGCTAGGGCTGCTCCATATGAGACCGCTTCAGCACTGGCTACACGACCGAGTCCCGAGATGGGCGTGGCACAGCGGGTCCCTCCGTGTCCAAGTGACGCCGAGATGCCGCCAAACCCTCTCCCCGTGGTCGGACCCTTCGTTTCTACGGGCAGGAGTGCCTCTAGAACAAGTGTCCAGGCATCATGTTGTCTCCACGGATGCCTCACCCACGGGTTGGGGTGCCACGTACAACGGGCTTGCAGTATCGGGTCTGTGGACGGGGCCCCAACTGCAATGGCATATCAATTGCCTAGAGTTGCTGGCAGTTCGTCTTGCTCTCAGCCGCCTCAAAGGGTCGCTCAAAGACAAGCACGTTCTGGTCCGGACGGACAGCACGACGGCCGTTGCGTACATCAACAAACAAGGTGGTCTACGCTCCCGCCGTTTGTCCCAACTCGCCCGCCATCTCCTCCTGTGGAGTCAGAAGCATCTGAGGTCCCTTCGTGCTATCCACATTCCGGGCCTGCTCAACCGTGCGGCCGACGAGCTGTCACGGTTGCCAGTGCTTCCCGGAGAGTGGCGACTCCACCCCCAGGTGGTCCAGCTGATCTGGAGTCGCTTTGGGGCCGCACAGATCGATCTGTTTGCCGCCCACGACACGACCCACTGCCAGTTGTTCTATTCCCTGTCCGAGGGGACCCTCGGCACGGATGCACTGGCACACAGCTGGCCCCGGGCTCTGCGCAAATATGCGTTTCCCCCAGTGAGCCTTCTTGCACAGACTCTGTGCAAGGTCAGGGAGGACGAGGAGCAACTCCTCTTGGTAGCTCCGTACTGGCCCAACAGGACGTGGTTCCCGGAACTAGTGCTCCTCGCGACAGCACCTCCTTGGCCCATTCCTCTGAGGCAGGACCTTCTGTCTCAGAGACGGGGCACCCTATGGCACCCGCGTCCAGACCTCTGGAAACTCCATGTCTGGTCCCTGGACGGGACGCGGAGGTTCTAGGTGACCTACCGCAAGCGGTAGTCGACACCATCGCTTCCGCCAGAGCCCCCTCTACGAGACGGCTATATGCGTTGAAGTGGAACCTGTTCGTCGACTGGTGCTCTTCTCGCCGAGAAGACCCCCGGAAATGTTCGATCGGATCTGTGCTATCTTTTCTTCAAGACGGGTTGGAGAGAAGGCTGTCTCCCTCCACCCTCAAGGTATATGTTGCCGCCATCGCCGCAAGCCATGACCTCGTTAATGGTGAGTCCTTAGGCAAGCATGATCTGATCGTCAGGTTCCTAAGGGGAGCGAGGAGACTAAATCCTCCTCGCCCTTCTTCTATACCCTCTTGGGACTTGACTCTGGTGCTGACCGCACTTCAGAGGGCGCCCTTCGAGCCTTTACAGTCAGTAGAGCTTAAGATCTTGTCTCTAAAGACAATACTCCTGGTTGCATTGGCCTCAGTTAAGAGGGTAGGGGACCTGCAGGCATTTTCGGTCGACGAATCGTGCCTGGAATTCGGGCCGGGTGATTCTCAGGTAACCCTGAGACCCCGGCCTGGATATGTGCCCAAGGTTCCCACTACTCCCTTCCGGGACCAAGTGGTGAGCCTGCAAGCGCTGCCTTCGGAGGAGGCAGACCCAGCCCTAGCTTTGCTCTGTCCCGTCCGTGCTCTCCGGACTTACGTGGACAGAACGCAAAGCTTCAGGACCTCAGAGCAGCTCTTCGTCTGTTACGGAGGACAGCAGAAGGGAAAGGCTGTCTCCAAGCAGAGGATGGCCCACTGGATAGTGGATGCCATCGTCTTGGCGTATGAATCCCAAGACGTGCCCTGCCCGCTCGGGGTTAGAGCTCACTCCACCAGGGGTGTAGCCTCTTCCTGGGCGCTGGCTCGTGGCGCCTCGCTGACAGACATTTGTAGAGCTGCGGGCTGGGCGACACCCAACACGTTCGCTAGGTTTTATAGCCTGCGTGTAGAGCCGGTGGCTTCTCGTGTGCTCGCTTCCCATAGTCAGCTTCACTGAAGTGCCCGTTCTAGTGTCGGCTTGCTGCGCCGTTCCCTTCCCCTGGAACGGATACGTGCGCTTATTTTCTCCAGTCGAGTTCCCCAGGATTGGCGAACCCTGTTGAGTCCTCCGCACCCCTCGGCAGTCGGATGTTGCGGAGCGTCCGACGCCAGGTCTGGCACTCGTATGCATTGGTGGAACTTGTGTCAGGCTGGGTTCCGTATGTCGTGACCCCTACGGCGGTCCCATACGTGTATTTCCACGGTACAGCTCCCTACGGCGAGCTCGTGTCTTTCCCTTGGCAGAGTTCTCTGCCGTCTCAGTACGGTGTCGTCCCCCGCCTGCATTAGGCCGGGGCCTCCCCTGGGACTTCCGTATGTTGTGCTGCCCACGGCCAGCCCATACGTGTTCTCCACATGGTAACTCCCTCCGGGCATGATGTGGCTCCCGCAGCGTCCTTCGGGCACGCTTTCCCAGCGTTATCCAATCAAGTCTGCTGAATGGGTCTTGCGGAACAGCAGTATGACTCTTCTGGCGTGAATCTTCCCGCCCGCTTCAGAACGGGGTCTGAGGGGCTCTCGCTGGGCGCTGGAAGTGGTAGTAACTGTGGCGTTTTCCATAGGGATCCCAATTCGTCGGTTATTACCGACGTACGTCGTAGTGACCGACTGAAAGGGAACGTCTCGGTTACGTATGGTAACCCTCGTTCCCTGAAGGAGGGAACGGAGACGTACGTCCCGTCGCCACAGTTCCTTCCATCACTGCTTGGCCGGTCTCTGGTTCGGCTCCTCAGTGAAAAACGTCAGTGCGGTGCTCTCGCTTCCTGTTTATATCCGCGGCGCGGGGCGGAGCGCGAGATGCAAATCTCGCACGCCAATTGTTCATTGGCCTGTTCTTAAGTTCTCGAAGCTGATAGGGGCTCTCTGAAGTGATCCCAATTCGTCGGTTATTACCGACGTACGTCTCCGTTCCCTCCTTCAGGGAACGAGGGTTACCATACGTAACCGAGACGTTTTCCACTGCACCTGTTCACATCAGACACTCTTTTCCTGCTTTTGCTGTGTGCAACTTCCAAATGAATGTTTTTCAGAAGTTTTATTAGAATTTCTAAAGTATTATGAAACCACTGCTTCGCTTTTTTTACTCGACCTTCCAGCTCTGCAGTATACATGATCAGACTTCAGACTTAAATGAATTACTTTAAAAGAAAGTGCCATGACTTCTAATGGCATGCTGTCAAGCTGAATAGAAAATTATACACAACACCACGTTTCTTTATGGATTTTGTCACGATAAAGTAACATGGGTGTGGTTAACTGAAAATAAAGCCTTACGTTTGGTTTGTACATCATTCAGATATGTAATAAACTTCAGTTCCACAAAAGATTTGCTGAAATAAATGGTCAGTTGTGGCTGACAGAACATTAAAGTTTTGACAAAGTTCAATTAGAGTTAGGGTGAAATCAAACAATGGTCCAGTCTCTTGTAAAACGGCATTTGAGTAAATTGTTTTTTTAATGAATGCCTTTTTAACAGCTTGAATCCTTTATTCTGTCATCACTGGACACACTTTATCTCTAGTCTAATAGCCACAAGTGCAAAGTGCTCAATATGATTCCTCTGAAGCTGCCATGGCTCTGTCAACGCTGACTGGACCTTCATTAATTCCACTCCGAAATCGATGGATTCTCTTGTCACGGCTTTGCAATCAGTGCCATTTTTCCTTGTTTCTCCCCCCTCAGTGGTCTACGCTCTGCAAGTTGGTGAGAGGAAAAGCAGAAAAGTGACAGAAGGGTCAGTCAGCCATAAGCAACACTGTTGTGAGTGAAGTGTGTGTCCAAAATGGGGATCCACCTCATGTTACCTTCAGCTGGCATCTGACCCTGACTATTTCTCATTACTGTCTCAGTTGTTTGGTCACAGGAAAAGCTGGACAAAACAATGGCGGAAGTACACTGCAGTGCAAAAACATTTTTAAATTTTTTTTTTAAGAAATTAATACTTTTATTCAGCGAGGATGCATGAAATTGATCAAAAGTGACAGTTTCTTTAATGATGCTGTAAATTCAGTGTTGCCTTCACAGGAATGAATTACTTTATAAAATATATTAAAATACAAAACAGTTATTTTAAATTCTAATAACATTTCAAAGTGTTACTGTATTTTTGATCAAATAAATGCAGCCTAAAGGCCGAAATATACTTCAAGCTAAATAGAAAATGAACATTTCGAACAAAATCAGGCCAAAACGAAGTTCGTTTGGATTTAGTTTTGGAGTTCAAACCGGCTCGCCAAAGCAAACGTTGAAAAGTTCACTGAGGCTGGTAAACACCTTTGTACTATCATTGGCCTTGGAAAGCCGTTTCGAACTCCCAAAACAAACTTTGTTTTGCTGGTAACGTATTTTGAACTTCGTTTTACCCCTAAACGAAAAAGAACTTCACCATGAGTATATCGGGGCCTTTAGTGAGCATACAAGTCTTTGTTCAGAACATTGAAAAAATCATACCCACTCCAAACAATCACCTCTACACTACGTTTCCCAGCATCCCTCCTGGCTCCCACCTGCACACACTCAATGATCACCTGCAGCTCTTTCCCTCATCAATCACCCTCAACACATTAATTTAGTGTCCATGTTACACGTTACTTGTGGTTTCCATTCTGTCGGTCACGTTCGACATAAGTCGGACGTACCGACAAATTGGGATCACTTCTGGGAGCCCCTATCAGCTTCGAGCTATCTAGAACCGGCCAATGGACAATTGGTGTGCGAGATTTGCATCTCGCGCCCCGCCCCGCGCCGCGGGTATAAACAGGAAGCGAGAGCGAATGCACGCTGTCATTCACTTCGGAGCCACACAGGCATATGAAGAGGACTCACTCATCTATGAAGACGAGTATTTTCGCTGCTACAGCAAGACTTCTAGGACCGGAGAGAACCAGAGGAGGACACGTGTTGGAGAAAACGGCACCTTTCAGCGGGACCGCGCTGACTCATCCAGCTGCCTCTGAGATAACAGAGAAAACTGCTGTTATCACAGCAACCCCGTTGGTCTGGGTAGGGCGTTTTCCTGTCTGAGTACAGGCACGGGCTGCACTACAATCCCGTGCGCTGTCGCGGTTCCCCTGAGGGCTTCAGCACAGAGCGTTTTCCTCACAAAAAGAGCTTCACGGGTGACGTGCCGTCTTTTTCAAGATGTCTTACCACCCGTGCGTTTCTGGATGCGGTCGTTCCCTGTCCCCTGCTGACGGTCACAATCGCTGTCTCACGTGTTTGGGCACACAGCGCGCTGAGGTGGCGTTTGTGGATAGTTCATGTTCCCACTGCGGGAACATGACTATCTCGGAGCTAAGATCGAGACTCTCCTACCTCCGGGCTGGGGGAGTCCCCTTACCCATCCCACAAACTAGGTCTGCCCCTAACCCGGGCGGACCTGCTTCTTTGGATGGCCAGGGTGATCTGAGGATCACGTTTAGGGCAAACCCGCCGAGTGAATCTCCGCAGGCCCCTATTCCCTCTGCTCCGCAGCCGGTAGAGCCTCCAAGGGAACCCGCTGGACCCTCCCACGGGAGACCAGTGGTGACTTTTGGAGCTCCAGCGGATGAACAGATGTCAATCGCTGCATCGGAGGGGGAGTTTCAGTCCTCGGGGGATGAAGGGTCAGTTGTACTGCCTCCCTCTGGGAGAGTGGCAACGGCTGCCCCGGACCCTGAGATGGCTGCTATGCTTACCCGGGCCGCCGAAAGGGTTGGGCTCGAGTGGAACCCTCCACCGTGTCCCGAACCCTCTAGGTTGGACGACTGGTTCCTCGGGGTGGGTCGCGCTGGTTCTCAGCGTCCCGCCCCGACACCTTTCTTCCCGGAGGTGCATGAGGAGTTCACAAGGTCGTGGACGGCACCTTTTTCTGCCAGAAACCGGCCGAGTGACTCCTCCCCCCTCACTACCCTCGACGGCGGGCCAGCCAAGGGTTACGTGGGAATCACGCCAGTGGAGCGCCAGTGGAGCGCGCCGTCGCGATGCAACTGTGTCCGGCGACCGCCTCTAACTGGCGCGGTGACCCACGTCTCCCGTCCCGGGCCTGTAAGTTCTCTTCCGGTCTGACCGGGAAGGCTTACAAGGCCTGCGGACAGGCTGCGTCTGCCTTGCATGGCATGGCGTTGCTTCAGGTCCACCAGGCCCAAGCACTCCTTGACATGCACGAGGGTAGGCCTGACCCAGAGCTCCTCCGGGAGCTCCGGACGGCGACGGACCTCGCCCTCCGGGCGACGAAAGTCACCGCCCGTGCCATTGTACAGGCGATGTCCACACTTGTGGTCCAGGAGCGTCATCTCTGGTTGAACCTGGCTGACATGAGGGAGACCGATAAATATCGGTTCCTGGACTCCCCCATCTCGTCAGCTGGGTTATTCGGCGACGCGGTCGAGAGCTTTGCCCAGCAGTTCTCGGCCGCCCAGAAGCAGAAGGAGGCGATTAAACACATCCTGCCCCGGCGGCCCGCTGCTGCCTCCACCCCGCCGCCGGCGGCAGCGCCTCCGACTACTCGTCGCCGAGGACGTCCACCCGCCTCCGCCCCCGCCAAGGCGCCGCAGCAGCCTTCCACCAGCCGTCGGCGTGGGGCCGGCCGTGGGAAGGACGTCCAGCCCGCTCAGGCCGCCGCCAAGAAAGGTGGCAAGCGTCGTCGCAAGCGGCCCTGAGACGGGCCACCCAGAGATGGAGGAAACTGCTCTGAGGGAGATGGCTGCAG
This sequence comes from Gobio gobio, assembly GCF_949357685.1. Classification (NCBI taxonomy): domain Eukaryota; kingdom Metazoa; phylum Chordata; class Actinopteri; order Cypriniformes; family Gobionidae; genus Gobio; species Gobio gobio. Next base: position 16,998,036 of record NC_137117.1, on the reverse strand, counting down.
CACCACTCCTTCCCCCGGAGGAGGGCCGGGGGAAAATCTTTTGTTTGTCTGTTCCGCCGCTGGCCCCAGTGCACCCAAAACTTCAATAAAGAGCAGTTTCCAATATCTCTGGGTGCCAAGAGAGCGCGCTTGGCGGTGGTCGACGCTTCCATGCCTCGCCACCCTCAAGTACCTCTCCCTTCGCCAGCAGGGGACGCCGGCTGTCGGGACGCACACAAGCGGCCTCCCCACACTCGCACGTCCCCTCCGCGGATGCAGGTAAGTATTGCACAGCACACTCAGATCCCGCTCCGGGCCGCTCCCATGCCGTCCGAGCCGGATCCCTGCGTTCCGCCTCGCTGCCCCGCTGCGGGTACGTCTGTGGTGCCGATGATCCCCCTTGCTCGGAGTCTGGGAGCCTGGCTAGTGCTTCCCAGCCCGTCTCGGTGGCTCCTCCGTACCATCAGACTCGGCTATGCGATTCAGTTCGCCCGGCGTCCCCCCAAGTTCAGGGGCGTTCACTTCACGACTGTAGTGGAGGCGAACGCCCCCGTGCTCAGGGCGGAGATCGCTGTCCTACTGGCGAAGGACGCGATAGAGCCGGTCCCTCAAGCCGATATGAGGTCCGGGTTCTACAGCCCGTACTTCATTGTACCCAAGAAAGGCGGCGGGTTACGACCGATCTTGGACCTGCGATTCCTGAACCGGTCCCTTCACAGGCTGCCGTTCACGATGTTAACGCAGAAGCGCATCTTCAGGTGCATCCGTCCCCGAGATTGGTTTGCAGCGATCGACCTGAAGGACGCGTACTTTCATGTCTCGATTCTCCCTCGACACCGGCCCTTTCTGCGCTTCGCGTTCGAGGGACGGGCATATCAGTACCGCGTCTTACCCTTCGGCCTGTCCCTGTCGCCCCACGTCTTTACGAAGGTTGCGGAGGCGGCCATACGTACGTCGAACGTGAACGACTGAATGGGAACGTCTCGGTTACGTATGGTAACCCTCGTTCCCTGAAGGAGGGAACGGAGACGTACGTCCCGTCGCCACAGTTGCTGTACCATCACTGCAGGTTGAGCCGTTACGTGTGGCTCCTCAGTGAAAAACAGCGTGCATTCGCTCTCGCTTCCTGTTTATACCCCCGGCGCGGGGCGGGGCGCGAGATGCAAATCTCGCACGCCAATTGTCCATTGGCCGGTTCTAGATAGCTCGAAGCTGATAGGGGCTCCCAGAAGTGATCCCAATTCATCGGTACGTCCGACGTACGTCTCCGTTCCCTCCTTCAGGGAACGAGGGTTACCATACGTAACCGAGACGTTATAAATTATGTATAGTTACATGCAACTAGCACTAAACCTAACCCTATATTAACATGCTGTTAATTAATATTACTCAGTACTTAAATGTATAATTACACTGTAACAACGACATATATCCAAAAAATAATAATAGTTGTATAAAAAATAATTTGATTCCATAAATTTACTTACACTCTAAACCCAACCGCTGGGTTAAAACGACCCATTCACTGGGTTAAAACAAACCAATTGCTGGGTCAAAACAACCCATTCACTGGGTTACAACAACCCAATTGCTGGGTAAGTCCATTTTCAACCCAACTTGGGTTGTTTTTAACCCAGCATTTTTTTGAGTGTAGGCTTGCATAATAAATTAAGTTAACTTTTAAAATGGAGGAGAAAACTCTTACTACAGAATTATTTACTGTTCATGTCAAAATCCCTATTCAGATGAGGACATGTGGGAATTCCAGGTGTCATTTTGGAAGTCCTTTTTGACCAATTACAAGTTACAAGTGCTATAGAGGAACATATGTATTGTTCATAGACCGTAAAAAAATATGGACGACGCGACTCCATTGACTTCCGCTGACCAAAGTTGAAGCTTTCATAGGCCCGCTCACGGCGCTGACATCTTGGGACCGAGTCTGCGCAGTAGCGATCTCGGGACCGGAGTTGCGCAGTAGAGAACAGGAAGTAGAGGCGCGATTATCAAAAGCCCGCCCACACTCTCGCAGATGCAGAACAATTCATTATGTTGGTGTGAAATAAACAGTTATGGAAGTGTAGAAATGAAAGCTAAAGCTCCAATTTCCTCCCAAAAATCCAGACAAAAGTCTGTTAGTGCCTCAGTGACAACTTCACTCAGAGAAGCCGTCAATCTCAGCTGTCAATCATGACGTCACACCCCCCGTTTTTATAGCATCAAATAACTCACTAAAACTAAACTTATTTAAAAAACGAACACTTGAAATGAAATTATTGTAATAAAAACTGCCTAAAATGACAGAAACCATCTTTAGGAAACAATTATTTGAAGTGTAATTAAATTGTTTAGTGTGTCTCGCGCCCATTCAAATACATGGAGAGGCGGGGTTTAGGAGCTATACTGGGACCGACCACCGGGGGGCGATCGAGGCGCGGAAGCTTCAATTTCTGACTGGAGCACTACAGGCTTGGTATTGTTCTGCATTTAAAAAATTAGAATGTTAATAACTTTGCATATTATTTGGCATGTGCAGTTCATTATCAGTACATTTGAATGAAACATTTAACATTGTTTTGTAATTTCACAAACTTGTTTCTGTGTTGGATTGGCAACAGGTCTAAGGTGCAATGGAAGACATGGTAAGAGAAAAAGAGAGGGAAGTTAAAGAGAGAGGGAGCACAAAGTGTAATTTGTCAGCTGTCGTGCTCTCATTCCAGTTTGATGTCACCCCATTACAGTATTTGTCAGTGGTATTGTCCGCTCATGACAGATCCATAATTTCAAAAGACCGATCACCCAGAATGCCTAATCGCTCTCTCTCTCCTCGGACGTTTTTCCATGCTGAACGGACACGCTTAGCCAAACTTCAGCAGCATTAGCGCCTCCGTGTATCACTGATCATTCATTAGGATGGTATTATGCCAATGCAGGGTCAATCTAACTCTCACCACAGGCTGTCAGGAGACTCGATCAATGTGTAATTATATCTGACCACCGTCATAAATAACCCAGTTTGCAAGTTCAAGGTTGTGCTTAATTGTGTTATTCACATTGCTCATGCGCTATTATGCTTCTGTTGTATTGAGCCTCAAATGCTAGTTTTGAGCGTGATGTTTAGCCACGAGCAATGGATAGATGGATGGGATTTGTAGCCTGAGGACTGAAAAATTATTTCAGTATCCTGATGGATAACTGACTTAGAGAATGTGTCTGTGTGTATATATATAGATGGGACACACTTATAGTGTTGCAAAAAGATGCAAGTGTTTAAAGAGATTTTTTTTATTATTATTTTCAATACTTTGCATTTCAAAATAATCTTCTAATTGTCTGTTCAGTAGTCGCTATGTAACTAACAGAAGACACAATTTTAAAATTGTGGTATATATATATATATATATATATATATATATATACCCTGTGTGTGTGTGTGTGTGTGTGTGTGTGTGTGTGTGTGTGTGTGTGTGTGTGTGTGTGTGTGTGTGTGTGTGTGTGTGTGTGTACATAGTTGAGTTTTCTTGTTTACCATGATTATGTTTAATCAAAGACTTTAGATATACAAAGACAGTGCACTCATATTGCCCTGTCCAAATACCCACACTTGTGGTCTTTGCACTTGACCTCTTTTTACATGATGGATTTTCCTGTATTTGGCCCAAGTTTTCAAGTAGGCATGAAGACTGCAATTGTATTTGATTACCTGATGGGACACACTTATAGTGTTGCAAAAAGATGCAAGTGTTTAAAGAGATTTTTTTTATTATTATTTTCAATACTTTGCATTTCAAAATAATCTTCTAATTGTCTGTTCAGTAGTCGCTATGTAACTAACAGAAGACACAATTTTAAAATTGTGGTGCTTCTAATAAAGTGATAAAAAGCAGTTGCAAATGTTGTTCAAAATACACAGCCTACTGATCTTTGCACCAATAAAATGTGTAACGCTTTATGTTTTTGGATAAATGGGATGAAGTGCAATGCACAATATGGCAGAATAAGTCCCACCTTAAATTGGCAATAGAGTGCAACAGTGCCCGCCCCTTTGTTCAGCATCGCTGGTTTCGGAAGATTTTTTTTTTTTCATTTATTATTCCCATAGGGTTTTTAAAATAGTGTTATAAGCCATGAACCAAGTCAACCAGCTAGAAGGTGAATAACATTACAAACTTGGATGCAATTTTTTTTTTTTACAAAAAATACCCCAAAATGGCTGTAAGGGAAAATAATTACAAGCCCATGTAGCACAAACGGCATAATCAAATAAAAAATGCATTTACAAATATATTTACATTTATATATAAATATATACATAAATGCCAGGATCACACTCCTGGCATGTGTATGTGTGTGTGTGTGTCTGTGTAGTTTATTGCAAAATATGCATATTTAAATATTTTGAGAGTGTATGACTCATTCGTGCTTCATGGGAGTGAGCGTGGCTAAAGAGATCTTTTGGTGCGTTTTGCTTGTTTCGACTGACAAATTCTGCTGATAAACACGATTATTTTAAAACTAAGTTGAAATAATGCTGGCTGATGGCTTCAACAATATGAAGCAAATATGCTATTAATTAACAAATCTCTTTAAAGGTTTAAAGTTATCATTAAAAATCTATTTCCTTATGGAGAAAATCAATGGTTTTCAGTTTTTACTTCTGGGACCCGACTGCACTCTATTGGGAAGTCATTGCGTCACTGAAGCTGCCATTAGAAGCTATAGAAACAGTCAATGTTCTGAGATGTGTGCTTATGACTGCACGTGCGCATTGGTTGGTCCAGCCTGAAATATGCAATTTTTTCGACATGATCTGAGCTTTTAGAACATTTATGATACAGTTGTTGTCAGATTTCATTGGTGATTTTCAAAATATGAAGTGTAATCATAAGCTTGGTGAACAGCTTCTGAGATTTTGATGTTTCCCCATTCAAAGAGATAGGAACTCTACTTGCATGACTGAAATTGCAGCCCGAGAGGCATTTCAAAGATGGCTTTGGTTTAATTTCCCCGACAACCTCTGTAGTCCCATTTAGCCACTTGTTAGCAACTGCTTTTGTCAAGACAAGTAAAAGCCAAGGGCGGTATGTCGTAGAGTATAACACTTGAAAATATCTTGAGCTTGTGTTAAAAACAGACCTTATTTCAGGCATATTCAAAAACACATTAAAAAAAAAACTTTGACTTCAGAATGATGCAACCTAAAGTGCTAAAATGCTAACTCTGAGTTTTGGCCTACAAAAATACATCACCCCTTCAACACTCTATAGACTGGCATGTTGCTAGATGGTTCTAATCTAGCTCTTTTGACTAGCTAGATAACACACTATCGCTGCATCTGAAATCGCGTACTTAGTTGGTGCTACATTTGAATTTGAATTAACTTTGCGACTGTTAAAAATGTAAACTCTACCACATCCGTCATGTTACTGTCACGTGACCTACCAGCATCAGTTGCGTCATTTTACTTGCATTCATTAATCCCCTCCCGTGGCCTCGAGGGATTGTAAAGTATCCATCGAATGCGTACTTCAAAATCTCGACAGAACTAGGAGGTCAATCAGAGACTTTTTTAGTTACTGTTTTTCGAATGCTATGTATTCGGGCATACTGTTCTTTTGCTGTGCTGTTTTTCACACTATATAGTAGGAAAGTATTCAATTTCGGACATAGTGTATGTTTTTTGATTATCCGTTGCAAATGGCTACCATTCTACTGGGAATATCGTCTGGCAGAACACTGGACAGATGCAATAGTCACATCTTTTTTAGCACAATACTTCAAATATAACCTGAATCCATGATACTTTAATTTAAATTCACTCAAAAAATCCTAAGTAAGCTTGTACTATGCAAAGGGATAATAAAACTGGCTGTTTAGTATCAGAACATTGCTCTGTTTGTTTGCGCCTCTCAAATTGGCCCGACACAGCAACATTGGCTTAACCAATAGTGTGAGTTGGGGGCAGGACTGTCTGAACTATCTGACCAATGGCAAACAGCATACCTGTTTATAGTGTTGCCATGGAGTCTTATGGAGTGCAAACCAAGGACACACGCTCAAGTACTTTCAAAAACCCTACCACAAAGCACTGAATCCATTCAAAAGGAAATCACTCCAATTGTGCAGTTTTTCTCCAGGTGTATGATAAAACTGCATTGAAGGAGGAAGCAGAGCCATATGTAGAGATCATACAGTGACCCACAACATCATGACCCATTTTTCTGACCCATTCATCTGCTCACAACATTTTGTTGCTTTGTACCTGTACTTGTGTAATGACAAAAAAGTTTAATCTAATCTAATCTAATCTAATGAAGGCACCTTGTGCACAGGCAAGCACCCTCACTCTAATAAAAAGAACAAATCTAGCTTATATTTACAGTCTGACTTGTTGCTGTGGACCAGTACAATGAGTTAAACGATTTCTGCCGTGGTGTCAACATGTCAGCTGCGATTACTGGCGGACACTAGGTTCACTTTATAATCGCCAGTATTCCTGCTCATAGTCTTTCTTTCTTAATGAGACAATTGTGTAATTGCCTAGTGATTTCAGAGGGTAATAGATTAAACTAATCCTCTCAACAAAATATCTGTTTCTCCTTCTTGCCAAAGAAACTTTCCTATTACCAGCTAAAGCCCATTAAATTGCACTGTTGGATTTACAAATGTAATCAATAGATAATTGTCTGGGGCTTCTTTCAACCGCATACTGATGGGAGACCACCCGCTGCTTTTGTATTTTCCAATCTAAAGTCATTTTTTCTCCTATATTACCTCTTATGCATCTCCTATCAAACGTGGACAGGTGTGTTTCTGCATGCGTGCTATATAGTCCAGATAAATGAAGAAAATTTCAGTGTTTGGTCCCTTGCAAGCGCTGATTTTTCCTGCTCATTTACTGCACTCATTTACGGCTCGTTGAAATACATTAGGCACACCAGCACTGCTGGATTGAACTGGGTCAATTTGATTTTTATTTGGCCAGTTGAAGCGATGAACCTAAATTCTATTGCTTGTCTAAAATGAGCTTATTTAATTCATCTCCCAAGCTCGCTGAAAACACAGACCTCCTCATCAGATATATCTATCAATGGACGTCCCACCCCAGAGATTTATAATGACTATGAAATGTGTCATTCGTGCTGTGACCTGATCTGATACTCCAGCACAAGGGGGTCAGGCAGCAGCGCGGAACCGGTCGCTCTGCGTGATCGTGGGTAAAATGAAATCAGAGAGAGCGCAGTGACACGGTTACACCGGCCTAACTGACTGTGATTATCTCTTACTAACCTCAGACCTCCAGTTCTTGGACGTCACCTTTGACCTCCCGAGGCTGCAGGAAAGAAATATCTGTACAGAAATGAAAATGTTGATTGAAAATAACACTGCGTATTTTTCACTGTATAAATTAAATATACATTATATTGCCAAAGGTATTGGGATACCCCTCAAAATAATTGAATCCAGGCTTTCCAATCACTTCCATGGCCTAAGGTGTATAAAATCAAGCACCCGCATGCAGACTGCTTCTACAAACATTTGTGAAAGAATGGGTTGCTCTCAGGAGCTCAGTGGATTCAAGCGTGGTACCGTGATAGGTTGCCACCTGTGCAATAAGTCCATTCGTGAAATTTCCTCACTACTAAATATTCCACGGCCAACTGTTAGTGGTGTTATAACAAAGTTATAATTTTTAAGTTATTATTACACAGTGCGCAGAAGTCGTCAATTTTCTGCAAAGTCAATTGCTACAGACCTCCAAACTTTATGTGGCCTTCAGATTAGCTCAAGAACAGTGCGTAGAGAGCTTCATGGAATGGGTTTCCATGGCCGAGCATCTGCATCCAAGCCTTACATCACCGAGTGCAATGCAAAGAGACGGATGCTGTTTACTATAATACAAACCAAGATGGCCCTTTTGATAACTTTGTGAGAATTTTTCCATTCACGCACAAGAAGACATGTGAGGGAATTAAATTCAGTACTCGCATGCTGTCTGAGACGCGGCTTTCTGTGTGCGTGCTTCAGATGTGTGTACACACAAAACTTCTAACACAGTGCGCGAGTACCTAATTAGATTTTCTTTGGCATAATTTTTTGGCATATTTGAATATTTAAATTGGCAAGGCTTAAAAAAACAAAAATGCAAATGCTGAATTTTCGCGATGATGCAGCACTGGTCCACTCCAGAGTATCTTTCACGCTGCCACCGGGCGATCAGGCAGTATATTGTTGAGCCTGCTATATTTTAATTAAAAATATGTTAATTCATAAATAGGTTTGATATATCTGTCCTTTTTTTTTGCTATAGTGATGTACTGATGGTTTTAAATTGATAAAAAATAGTAACACTTTAATTTAAGCTGTTGTAGTTACATGTTACTATATGTACTTACTATAGTAATTACATTAAATTATGCATAATTGCAAGTAACAAACCCTAAACCGAACCCTAACCCTAATGATAACTCTATAGTAACTACACTGTAAAAAAACTGTCAGGTCTCCAATTGAAGATTTTCTAGTGACTGATCACATCTAAATTTTTCATTTGGCCAAATTGAATTTCTGTGAATTGATGCAATTTAATTCACAGAAATTAAATTTGGTCAACTAAAAAAATTAGATGTGATCAGTCACTAGAAGGTTTTTCAATTGGAGACCTTTTTTGTTTTACAGTGTACATGGAGTTAATTAATATTATTCTACTTATCTGAGAAGGTACAATGTAACTAAGGCACCATCAAATAAAGTGTAACCAAAACAAATTGCCCAATATCGGCAGCTGATACATCAGTGCATCTCAAGAGTATATACAGTATATAATTGTTTCACAATTGTTTCTCTCTGACAGCAAGGGGAATCAATGGAAACCAAACCAAACATTTTCTGTTTTTTCTTCAGAAACCGGTCTCACATTTTTCTTACAGGGATCTCATCAATGTTTCAAATTTTGCTCATGTTTTTCAAAGTCTGTAACCAAGAGTCAGCATCTCAGTATGAACTCCAATATTTCCCATCAGACTCTTCTGAGGCTAAATTATTGGAGCTGTGGAATCCATATTATTATTATTATTCTATTTTTATTTCTCCCAAGGCCTTTTAGAAAAATCATCTGAGTCAAAATAATACTTATATGAGACAAGTCCATTAAGTCTCTATAAAAGAGAAAGATTTGAGCAATACTATTTTCTCCTGGGTACTGCTGTTAGACTGAATGAAGGTGTTTTATTTGAAAGGCCTGATTATATTTTAATGGAACTCTTGCATGTTCCCCTTTGTGGATTTTAAGATTAAAGCAAAAACGCCAATATGAATAAATTATCAGATGCTGTTATTTTCAAAATCTGTGACATTATCTTTCACTCTGTTGACATCTCTCCTATGTTCGGCTGCTGTTTTCTTGCGTGTTTTAAAGGACCGCAGAAAGCCATTTTCAATTCACTCTCGACACAATCCTTCAGCGCTGTGATTTGGTAGCATCTTTGAAGTGCACCGCTGTGTCCTTCAGACTGTAAATGGAAAATAATGCATCAATAACATTGTGCCTATTGTGAGGAGACTGGTGTGGTGTGAATTAGTAAAGATGTTCCATACGAGCACTTCATGCACAATACTCCTAAACACACACAGACACTGTCATTTTACTCTGGGCCTGGTTGCCATGGTGATGCATCGGTTTAGAGGTCTGCATGGACACTTGCAGTTTTCAATACATTAAGACATAATGGCAGTGCCCGTGCTGGATACGGCAATTTGTGCCTGTGCAGCTTGGGCTTATTGTTGCACTCTTTTCTTTTTATTTTCTCTTGCTCTCTCATTTCTTTCTCCCTTGATTCGTCCTCCTTATTTACACACACACACACACACACACACACACACACACACACACACACACACACACACACACACACACACACACACACACACACACACACACACACACACACACACACACACACACACACACACACACACACACACACACACAAAACACTATTATCCTTCCAAGTATCTTGAAAACAGTACTGGGAACATTTTCGGATAGCGTAGGCATGTTTTTGTTTTCATTTTTTATGAAATTGTATGGTAATGTCACTCTCACTAAATAACAATATAGTATGCAGAGCCAAATAAAATGCTCTGAGAAAGCACACCTACACAGGTGAGTGTTTTGAAGCATTTGCTTTGCTGGAAAATCCCATTTAATTGTTTTTGCGTGGTCTGCCCTGGCTATTTATGGTTATCAACTGGTCCAAGCTTGTCTATATCACTGATCACCTTCAATACCAATTGATGGGGCTTAGGACAGATCATGTTGGCCAAGCTGTTTAGAGCTGCAAAACCACTTTGAAACCATGCAGCTGAAAAAACTCCAAACCTGGTCAAGTCGGGGTTCAGCTTGGTTAGCTAGTCGCCAACTGGTCTCCAAGCCTCCTAAGTTCTCAAAACACCCTCTAAGCCATTAAACCAGTCCCCTTGAGCATTAGAAAGCAGATTGGTGGCCATTCAAAACCAGCTGGTTAAAACCCATCTAAACAGTCAAATCACCCCAACTTGAGCAATGTAAACCAACTTAGTGGAGCAACAAACCACCTTTTAAAGGGGATGTATATGCCTCTTTTTTTGCAAGATGTAATATAAGTCTCAGGTGCATGTCTTTAAATGCAAATGAGCTGCTGCTCCCCGCCCCCTATCCAGAAGAGGGCGGAGCCTTTACAGCTAGTGCCTCGGATACTTTGCCAAAAACTAACAAAACATCTGTTTGGTTTTGATTATCATCTCTATCATGGTCACGGTCACGCTCACGTGACATTGCAGTTCTTCATCATCATGAAAGTGTACTATCTCCATGCGTTTTAAAGCCATATCAGTCCAAACTTCTGATATATGGTTTTCTGAGCACACACATCCGAAGCACACGCACAGAGAGCTGGATGTCAGACTGTGCGTCCCGTGAATATTAAACTAAGTTCTCTTTCATTTCTTATTGTGCTTAAACTGTCAAACACACACACGGTCATGACAAAAACACACAAAGTTCACATAAACAGTTGGTTATGTCTGTGAATGTAAACAGCAAGTAATGAAATCTCATGTTAGATTGTATGTATTAAAGTGAAAGCAGCGTGATATACAGTATCTTCTGCTATGTATGCTGTTAATATGGATCAAACAACAAAAGAAAAACAGTATTTAATAAGAATACATTTCCTACTTGAATGCTGCTGATAAACATGGCATACTGTGTACCGCTCACTCAGGGTGGGGTCTATGCTAATAAGGCAGAGTCTGTCAGCAGTCGTGGGCGGGGCCTGTTCCAATGTGACGTCACAAAAGCTACAAATTTGCAAACTACTTGTTCTGAGACACTGCTTATGATTTATGGGGATTAACAAAAGAGGAGTGGGTGGATTTTTTCCATTAATGTGGTTGTGTGCACACATTTATGTTCAAACACGATGTAAAAGTGACTTTTGTATAATAGGTGCCCTTTGAGCTATGTTTTTTAGCTGGGACGCTCCCAAAATAAGCTTGACCACCTTAAGTTGTTATGAGCTGATGCAATTGCTGCAGACTGACAATAGCATAATTTTATTTTCCATGAGTAATCAGAATTATAAATCATTTAACCATGAAAATATCTCTTCCAAGTGTATGGCCATTCCAAGATGCATCATTAAGATGTGGATGACTTTCCTTTTGGGTTCAGGTCACTGGAAAGACCGATATGAAGATCTGGATGGTTGAAAGTCACACATTCTCTTCCCATTAATGACTTTGAGCCCCGAGGCCTCAGACAGGAGCCTGCAGACCTTCGGATTGATCCCCTCCTGTCTCCTTCAGGTTAGCCCTCCAGGAACCCCATCCAATCACATCAAATCACAGACGCCAAGTGGTGCGGTCCCGTCCAATCACACTGATTGCTTTGGAAAGTCCTGGCCATCCCTTAAGCTAACAGTGCAATTACTGGAAGTGTCTCATAAAGGGAAAGAGGAGGTGGTGGGATGGATGGGTGAAGGTGATTAATTGAGGTGGGAGCTGTTTAAGGGAGAAGAAAGGAAGTAGGAGATAGAGGAAGAGAGAGACAAAGGTTTGAAGGGGAGCAACAATCAGACAGATCATGAGAAAAGAGTTCATTGAGGGATCAGGTGGAATAATGGATGGAGGGGGTGGAGAAGGGGGATCAATCAGCACGACTCATGTGAGATAGACTAAAAATGTGGTGAAGAGTAAACTGACCGACTGGTTAACAGCTGCTACAGCAAACACAAAAGTGGATTTTATGGATTTCTTCAAAAGTAAATTGGAATAAAACAAGGATTATTTTCAACAAATTGCCAACCTGTATAACGTGTTCAATCATTATTAACAACAACAATAATAATGTGATTTATTATTATTAATGTGATAAAACTTACTCAAGTGCTTCATAAGTCAATAATAATAATGCATTTTATTATTATTAATTGGTTGTTAATGATAGTTGTTATTATTACTATTATTATTTTTAATCATTTATAATAGGGTTTATTATTAATATTATTCATAAAAATGACTTTCATAAAGTAGTACTTGAAGTGTTTCATAAGTAATACAAAATAATAATAATTATTATTAGTTATTGTTGATGATTAAAGTTTATAATTTTTTATTATTTTATACTATGACCTGCAAAGCACTTTAAACTAATATTCATTTTCACTTTAACTGTCACCTTTAATTGTAATAAATTATAGCTCAATGAGTTTCGTTGTGCTAAATTGTGCATATTAGACTTTACGTTGTAAAATAAAATGTAATATTCTTTACATTCACATAGACATGTTTATTTAATTACCTTTGAATAGAAGCCCAATTTTATAAACATTTATTAGAATTTATTTTTGAATTTTTTTTTTATTTTTTCATTGATATTTTTTAAGACTGCGTGTGCAAAAATATTAAAACACAAAGATTAATCTGATCCAAATATCAAAATAGATTCAAAGATTTACATATTTTCTATTTGAGCACACAGTATTCTCTGCCAAGTCTGGAATATTCAGCTTTTCGAGAGCATAGAAATAGTACAGGATCACTACAAATGACTGAGATTAAACAGAATCCTACTGGAAAAATGACAAACATAATGAAATCAGATTTGTACACAGTTTGCCTATTACTGAAGTGGAATGTCATTGCACCAGAAAGAGCTGCTGATATTTTCCAGCGTTTTCTCAGGGTAGTTTGTGGAGATGCTGTAAGACTGTGACATCCACAGAGTAAATTGCATGGCGGGATGCTGCTGCTCCCCATGTGCCACTGAATATGCTGCTGTTGTCGTTTTCAATAGCCATCACAATAAAGAGAATTCCTTTAAGATTTTTCCCTCCAAATGTCATGCCCATCTTCAAAGGCCTTGAAGGGCAGCTGTATTTTAAAAGCAATATTGGCAGTAAACACGGCGCTTACTCTATCTGGCTCTATCATCAGCGTGTGTCTGGGTGATAATCGTAATGGGGAAATGGCACCTGAAACGTTTGAACTTTACTTTCCTCATCCATATGGGCCCGCTTTGCCCTGTCATTGTCCTCCCTCAGCTTTCTTCAGCTGCCACGCCACGTCCTCGCTTCCCGGCCATCAACGCAACCTTATCATTCAAAGCCATTTCCTGTTCGCATGAATGTGTAGCCAAACTTAGCCAAAAGCATCCAGAAAAATAAAACCGACTCAGAGAGAGTTGAACGCTATAAGGTCTTTGAAGTTTATTTTATTTGAGAAAGAAATAAGGACAAATCAGTACAACTGCCATCAGGCAAAGCATGTAAAGGAGGCCGGGGTTAGTTGTCACACAAGGGAGGCCATCAGAAACTATAAGGTTTTGAGTCCAATTACACAGTGTGTTTTTCCAGAAATTATTTGTTGTATGGCTGGTTTCAAACAACGTCTTCATTTAGAATAAAAAAAAAAAAGAGAATATTTAAAATATTATTGTAACACTTTACAATATTGTTATATTTGTTACTGTACACTATAAATACAGTATATTATATTATTAAAGTTAGTAAGAACTAACAAAGAAAAATACTTCTAAAGGCCAAAGTATACTTTACGTTTTACACGTATGAGAGGGTCCGCCAGTGTGCATGACAAAATTTGTCACCAGAACAGTACGCACGCCGCCTGATTTTTGTAACTGCACATATTTTACCATTGTTTCACAGTAGAAAACAAACTAAATAAACGGAGCAGCCATAGGTACTGTATATACATATATGCCTCATTAGCGGCTGTTTCTATGGGCCGCTATACGTAAGTCAACCGCCATATTGGAACGATCAAAGTCATTCTTTGTGACTGAGCGTCTACAACCCTAGTTATATGCATGTATGAATATCTATATCTGCAATAGTCTTCAACAGATGATTTTGCTAAACTAATACAATAGAAGACAAAGCCTATGTTAAAGGGGTGGTAAAACACATTCTTTCGAAGGCTTGATTGATTGTGTTTGTGGGGTGCACTGTAACATGTGTTCATGCTTCGTTTTTAAAAAATTGCATTATTTTTCATATATTTTACCTTTATTCTACACTGCTCTGTCCCTCCTTGTAAAAACAGTCTGATGGTTTCCGGGTTCTATGAAGCCGGTCCCTTAAAAATACCCAATGGGCTCAGATTGGTTAGCTTGCCCAGTGAGTTGTGATTCACTAACCGCCTAGTGCACATTTGTCGGAAACGTCACGCCCCTTACCTTTACCAGTAGACTGTGCTTTGGTAGTATTAGAAACAATGGCGTCAATAAAACCATACCAATTTCAGCCTGAATCGGACCCAGACAATTTTAGTGAAGATGATCGAGCAGAACCTGTTCAGTCCTCAAGAGTAAAGACCGCGGATCTATAGTGATCGCTATTACTTTTGTATTTTTAGAACGATTATAGCCAAATATCTGTCGAATAAAAGAACTATTAACCCAAAACGAACACTAAACATTGGCTTTACTATAGTATCCAAATCAAACACAGAACCATGTTTAGCATGCCTGTAGATAAACAAGCATGTAGATAAACAATACATAAAAGCTGTAATCAAAGAATAATTTACAATAATTCCAAGTTCGCTGTTGAGATTTAAAAGAAAGTTTGTAATGTTAGGTGTTTGTCGGAGAACGTTAATTATGAATGAGCATTTAACAAACTGGTTTGCAGAGCCAAACAACATTGTCATTTGTTTACTTCCTTGCTACAACGTACAATTAACAATACTAACTATTACAGGAAAACACATAGACGAAAAATAAATCATACTTACAGGTTGTGGCCCGTAAACAGCTTCTGTTTTTAAATCCATCTTTCAGGACAAGCCGTTGTGCGAATCCTGCATTGAACTCGTGAAGCTTGTGGAAGCTTTCCTCCGTGAAATGTGAAGCACATAGAGCGAGATTTGGGTAATAATTATGAGGGACCGAGTTAAAAATAAATTTTATTTTATTATCCGGATGAAAATAGCAGTGTTTCGTCGACATTGCTGCAACAACATTCCAGTCTACTAACTATACCGCAACAACTCTTCCTCACAGCAATACAAAATGGCCTCGTCCCCCTAATTTAATATTCTCGGAGGAGGGGTTTATGTAAATATTGGGACTGGTGATGTCAGCAACCCTGGAGGAATGTCTGTTGTCCCTACCGGCCGTTTGCTGTAGTCCTTAGAAATTGATTTCTTTAAAAGCAAATATCTCCCTTTGCTTTAAACTTTAAACTTTGAACGTTGTAACTTTGCAGATGTTGTTTATGCTCATTGCTCAAACAGCAACATTACACGCTTGCTAAAGTTAGTAAAGTGAAATCGTGTTTTACCACCCCTTTAACACAACATTAAAAAGTTACCATAGTAAAAACCTGTGATATTGAGTTAAAAACAAGAAAACAACACATTCTCACCTGTGAAAGTTTATCTGTCGGAGAACATGCATGAAATAGGAATTCAATAGGAAATAGGAATTCAAAATTGACTTGAATCATGAATGCAGGAGATAAACACATTGCAAAAAAGACAATGACCGACAGAGGACTGAAATGAACAGAGAGTGTGTAGGAGATAACAATTAACTAAATAAGACACTGTAACCATATAAAGTAAACAGAGTAGGACAACATGAACTAAAGGAAACAGCCCATGATAGTAATACCCCCTCCCAGAATTACGTCCCCAGAATTACGATAGTGGAGAGAGGGCAGAGGCTTTGGAGGAGGACGCAGACCTGGTGATGAACAGGGACCAGGAGCAGGAGGCAGCGAGAGACACCATGGTGGAGCTGATAGCGGGAGGAGCCCTAGTGGAGCTTTGGCTGAATGCCTAGGTGGAACCCGGAGACCAACTGACAGAGGCGGAACCAAGGTCCATGGAGTATCCGGCAAAGTAGAGAGGCCGACGTACCAGGGTGACATCGACGGCCTGGAAGCCCAAGATGGAACTGCTGGCTCGCGGGACCGAGGGGGAGACGGAGACTCGGCAGACTGGGGCAACGACGGAGGGAGTGAGGATGACAGGGAAGCCAGAGGGAAGGAGAAGCCTGGTGGAGCCGAAGGGGCGAAGGGGAGAGATGCAGCCAGAGACACAGAAGTCCATGGCAGAGGCAGGGTAACGACTGACTGAGGCTGAGCCGGAGGGACGAGAGAGCCTGAAGGAGTCCTAGGGCTGAGGGACCATGGTGAAGTCGAGGGAACGCAGAGCCGGGGAGGAGCCGATGGGCTGACAGGCTGAGGTGGAGACATGGGCCTGGAGGCTTGAGGTGCAGCCAGGGACATAGCGTCATGCTGAGCTGGTGGAGGGAAATGCAGAGGAGAAGATGAAGAGACGCACAGAGCTAGCGGTGGGGGCAGACCCGAGGAGCAGGATGACACCAGTGAAGCCGGTGGATCCAGGTGACTGGACGGAACCAGAGAAGTCGGGTGGGAGCATCGGAGGAGGAAGGTCTCCTGATGGGACTGGAGCATCCAGACAGCTGAATGGGACCAGTGAGAAAAGAGTAGGTTCGAGGGTGGGGACGCGGAAGGGAACTGAATCCGTAGCCCAGAGGACAGAGGTCCACTCCACTCCTGGGATGCACTGGTAAGCTTTTGTCATCTCTGTGATGACCCAGGTGGCAAACTCTGGCTCTAGCGACTCTGGTGATCGAGGACCCGCTGTGCAACCAACACCAGAAGCTACTCAATGTTGTGGCATCATTGATTGTAGCTGTGAATGACGACATGCTGGCCGTTCCAAGATGGCGGGCGCGCCGACGTGTCTGGACCAGTCGGATGTGGAATCTATGTGCGCATATCTATGGGAACAACAGACTGCAACATCAACCTACGCCCGCATTGACAAATGCTTGTGTGATGGGGTTATGAGATAGACCTAACTTTAGTTTAAAAGTTAAAATGATGACTGTTTTTCATAAATGTCCGGTTAGGGTTTACATGTTATAAATGTATACCATTTGTGAAATACAGTATTTATTTATTTTATATTTTGCTGTTTATTTACTCTGTGTGATGTTTCATTGTTTTAGTGTTTAGTTGAAAGCCTATGCCTACAGTATTCCATTGTGACAACATGCCATATTCGATAAAAATGGACATATTCAATAGCTTTTTTTGTGTTTATAAAGAATTTGACTTTCAAAAATAAACTTGCACTGAGAATTATATTCACTAGTTTGAAAACTATTCCGGTCTCTCCTATATCATACGAATGTACATTTTTGAAATGTCATTTTATACACCAGTGTAATGAAAAGTAGCACTTTTCATCTGCCAATCAGTTTCACATTTTGCAACAAATTAACTTTTCCATAAAATAGCACAGCTTTCTGTAGGTGCCATGAAGAGTTGCCTTGGAAACTAAATAAATTAAGCAGTCCTCAAAGCAGGTGTTTTTATAGCTGTCATAGTTACTTTCTGTTACTGTACAATCTAATGAAACCGAGATGAAAAGAAGAAAGAAGGTTGCAGCATATCAGGGAGGCGTTTGGTTTAAGCATACTTTTTATAGTCATCAAATAGTTCTCGAAGAGAGAGTTTGATTGTTTTTTATCAGCACTTTAGCAAACACTCGTGTTGGCATGTTGCATTTTAAACATCCACACAATGCTTTAAAGACCTGTGTACATTTAAAAAGGACAGTTTAAACAAAAATAAAAATTCTGTCATTATTTACTCAGTCATGTCATTCTAAACCTGTATCTCATATATGAATGTTCCTCAGAATTTCTCCTTTTGAGTAAATGGTGATTTTTCTTCTTTTTTCGTGTGTGTGAAATATTACTTATAATATTTTTGACGATACACTAACCCATCTATAATCTTTGGAATCAGGAGGATAGCAACGGACAAAAACGTGAAAAACAAACCGAAAAGCACAAGTGCACTGCAAAAAAGATGGGTCATTTGTAACTACAGAGAGAAATCTGTGATATTTTAAAGAAAGTGTCCTTGCCGTTTCTAAATGCTGCCCCCCTCTGTCATTACCATTGTCAACATAATTATCATTGTTATCACCATCACCATGATTATTCTCATCATTATCTCTCTTCTTAGCTAATTGACTCTGAGCTGTTCTTGCCACATTGTTGCTTCTCAGACAACCCAACAGACGGGCGAGTAGAGTCAACATCTGCGTACTGAGGTTGACTCGTCTGTCAGCGTAATAACTGCATCTCAACAACTGCGCATCATTATTGGAGAAAAATTATGGTTGTTGGAGGCCTTGAGGCCTTTGTGACGTTTTGTTCTCAGAATGGGTCAAAGGATTGTGCGCTAATAGCTAATCTTTAAAGAAGGATAGGGGAAAAAAACATATTAGCAGTTTGAAAGTCAACAGTTGATATGTGAAGTGGGATGGAACGCCACGTGACGGGATCAAACACAATTAAGTTAATTAACTTAATTCAGTGCTAACAGAATTAGCTTTTCTTATAGAGAGTAATTATCACATGTCACTGAAAAGAAATCAGCCGAGGTAAACATAACTGAGATACTTAATATAGACTTTTAGAGTTGAAGTAATTTTAAGCACACCAGCAGAAACACTTACAAATGAATCGGACAAAAACAATGTCCAAGAGAAATTTCACATCAATGTGTAAAGAAAAAATACTCAAATATATTTGGTAATATATAAATATTATATTTGTGCACAAATTAAGCAACCATAGTATATTTCACAAACAATTAGAACCGACAAGTAGCACATTGAATTAAACATCAAATTCTTAAAGGAACACTCCACTTTTTTGGAAAATAGGCTCATTTTACAAGTCCCCTAGACTTAAATAATTGAGTTTTACCGTTTTTGAATCCATTCAGCCGATCTTTGTATCTGGCGGTAGCACTTTTAGCATAGCTTAGCATACAGCATTGATTCTGATCAGTCCATTAGCATCTCATTCAAAAAATGACCAAAGACACTTTCAATATTTTTCCCATTTAAAACTTGACTCTTCTACAGTTGCATCGTGTGCTAAGACCAACCGAAAATTTTAAGTTGCGATTTTCTACTCCTATATGGATTGGAACTACTTTCTCATTCCTGCGTAATAGTCGCGGATCTTCGCGGCAGTACCATAGCTGCAGCAGCGCAATGATATTACAGTGCCTGAGAGTAGCCCCCAGCTAGGTAACTTTCAATGTGACCAGCACTAAGTTCATGTAGTTGCAGGGAAAGTTTCAGGCTTGCAGCCGACAAATTGTGTTGTGGATTTACCTGTGTGTTTAGCCATGGTTCTGTGTGTTGTAAAGGGCTGTGATAGTAAGTCGAAGGTGTATACTACCATGTTTCACAGAATACCAACAAATTATTGTGCCGCTGCAGCCATGGTACGGCCGCGAAGATCCGCGACTATTACGCAGGAATGAGAACGTAGTTCCTAGCCATATAGGTGTAGAAAATCGCAACTTGATTTTCAGTTTGTCTTAGCACACGATGTAACTATAGAAGAGTCAAGTTTTAAATAGGAAAAATATTGAAAGTGTTATGGACTGTGCTAATGGACTGATCAGAATCAATGCTGTATGCTAAGCTATGCTAAAAGTGCTACCGCCAGATACAAAGATCGGCTGAATGGATTCAAAATCGGTAAAACTCAACTATTTAACTCTAGGGGACTTGTAAAATGAGCCTTTAAGTCTTTAATGCCTTTAAGTGTTCCTTTAAGTAGAAAAACTAGTAATTTCTTGTAAAACATATGCCAATAATACTAATGTTATTTAAAAAAATTATAAGTTCATTACTATAATTGTTAAAAAATATAGATTTATTTTTGAATTTCTCTTTTAAAATGATAATCCCAATACAAAAACGATACAGTATGTATAGTTTAAAATGTATTATTTGGGGTATATATAAATAATAGATAAAAGCTATAATAGTATATAAATAATACTTTAGTGTAATATTATTTTAGTGTTGTTAATATACTGTGACAGATCTGCCAGGTTCCTGCATCAGCCACTCACAACACTCCCTCACCTGAATATTAATCACTCACACCTGCACCTTGTTTGCACTCTCATCACTCCACTATTTAAGCACACACCTCACCTCAATCAGTTGTCCGGTCTGGTTTGTGTGAAATGATACTTATCTTACGTCTCAAACGATCTTCAAAGTTACCGCCTGAGTTTCCCTCCAGCGATGTCCCTTCTCCAGAACTCCTGTGTGTTTCTTCGAGTCCCACGAGGTGTGCGTTTTGGACTGATTCCTCACCATCCACGCTCTCCCCTATCTGTAAGATTCCAAAGATTGGATTGTATATCCATTCCTCACATCCACTGTTTGCAAGATCTGCTTACTTGAATTCATCCGCATAACTTGAGTGTTGTCAATAAATCACCTTTGCATTACATTCTCTCTATCTCCGAGTGTGCTTCCGTAACATATACTTTTTATTAATAATTTGAATTGGCTTTTATTTTTATATTTACTAGGTTTCATTTATTTCAGTTTAGCTTTTATTTTCAGTTAGAAATTGTAATGCTTAAACTTATTTCAGTTATAGTTTCAAAGGCAACATTTCTCATTTGAATTTATTTGATTCAGCTCTTTTCAATTAAGAATATTTTAATAGTTTGTTTTAGTTAATGATAATAACATTGCTAAATTGCCATGAAAATAATATCACCATTATGAAAAATCATATTGGTACTACATGCAGATTTTTAATTTAATAGTATTTCAAAATTATTATTATTTTAATTTGGAGTGAAATCTGACCCAGACACGTTTCTGGCAGGTTTTGCGAGATTCACCCTATGCACCCTAAAGGCCTGTTCACAAGGGACGATTTTCACACGTGTTTATCGCCAACGTTTAACGCCTTGTGACTAAACAATGGGCGCCAATGTGAGTGTGCTCACCGACGCGCAAAACGGCAGGTGTAAAAGCGGACGGGTTCTGGTTTTTTTTTTT
Organism: Gobio gobio; assembly: GCF_949357685.1. NCBI lineage: Eukaryota > Metazoa > Chordata > Actinopteri > Cypriniformes > Gobionidae > Gobio > Gobio gobio. Next base: position 16,976,616 of record NC_137117.1, on the reverse strand, counting down.
CTTTTGACACGGCTCGTAAAAACTGTCCGACCAATGAGATCAGCGCTATTGTTCACGTGCCTGGAGCTGCAGAAGTTACAGTAAAACACGACTTGGTGGCGCTCAAGCACAAAACGGTCTTGCCGAGCACACATTGATACGACGAAGAAGTAGTAAGTAGACAAAGAAGATGAGCTGCTAATGCTGTTTGCCAGTTAGCAAAAAGTGGGAAAATCGCGCGATATTCGTCCCGTTGTGTACAGGCCTTAACCCGAATAAGTTGGCAAAACTAAAAACAAAACAAAATGAGGCAATCTATAAAAAGTTAAGAAATGTAAAGTAAGCAGAACTTGCAGATTTTTATTAAATTATTTATTATTAAAATATCATGTAATCTCACATTTTTAGTAGTGGACATTTTGAATAGCTTTAACTAGCTAATTCAATAAATGCTATCTTGCTAATTGGTTACACACTTTGGTAGCAATAGCATAGCACTTCCTAAATGAGGACTTCAATATAATTTAACTATATCGGTTTTCAAACTGAGCTCATGCTCCACTGGTCACCGTGATGTTAACCCTTTTTTTAAAAAAACAACATAACAGAAACTCTTCTAAACTAGCATAAATCATTAAACGCTACTAAATCTCTCGCTTAACGTTAATCTTGCACACAACAAAAAAAAATATATAATATAACAATTAATTTTGGCATTTACTCTCCCTTTTGAGTGTCATGGCAAAGCATGCTGGGAAATTTTCAGTTTCAGTTAAATTTAAGTTCAGTTCAAGTTCATAAAACCATTTCAGATTACTTAAAGTGTGTCAGTTTTGAGAACTCAAAAGAAAAAGAAAGTTCTAAATACTCATAAAAGTTAATTTATTTAAACTAATTTGTTAAATTTGAGTTGGCTCTACTCAAACCTATTGATTGTTAGGGTTTACAGTGATGGGGCGCTTATGTGGAGGAAATCTACAGAGCCCTCAAGTATTTTCAGGACAGACCTATACCATCAGCACTGTGTGTATGGCTATCTGAGGTGTACCACCAACCTTCTGACTGGAGTTGCTCCTTGTCACAGTGAGATTAAACACGTTTGTAAGTCCACAGGCCTTGGCTGCGGTAAGGGTTATGACATCACATACTGTATGCCCTTTACTGCTTGCGCCGCTGCAGTGCCTGGGAGATGAGCAGCATTAATAACTGAGCCTGCGCTGGGATCTAGCGTCTGATTCTGCCCTGCTCTGCAGATCCTTTACACTGGAGTCTGGTGTCACTGATAATAGGCCCCTCTGGGAGCTCTGTACAGTAGCAGGGCCTGCAAACTGTCTGCATATGAAAGGGGCTCCCACTCACGGCCTACTTCTGAAAAGCTACCGGTGGCGGGAGGGAGAGGAGCAGTGGATAAGGAGGAGGAGGACGGAATTAGAATGGGGAAGTTCAAACTCATTGACGCAAGACAAAAGTGGAGTAATTGAGTTCAAGGTGAAGAAGTGCAGGCTTCAACTTTCCAAGGGAGCGCTTCACTGTAGCGGTTAGATGTTTTGTAGGTAGGGGAATGTTTGCTAAAGCTTCCCACACAATAACCCGGCTGAAAAGACCAGCATAAATTTCCATGTTCACCCAAGTTTGAATTTGCTGGTTAGTACTGGTTTAACTGGTTAACTCTTTGCCAGTCACCGCCAGTGTTTTTGACTATTTTCACAAAATGTCCATGTCCCCCAGAATTTTTTCTATTTTTTATTCTAGCTTCATGCATTCTTATTTGATCAACAATTGCATGTGGGTAAGTTTAATACAAAAAAGTAGCATTTTGAATAAAACTTGTTTTTGTCAAAGACTACATCTGGGTCAGATTCAGAACGATGATCAAAACACAGCTGGAGTAGATCGAGTCCATCAACACCCCCTAATGCTTGCACAGTCCTATAGCTAGCCCTAGGTCGACATTTCATTAAGTAACATTAGGCCTTTTTGATTCATCTGCTGTTTAATGTTGATGATTGCGTTATTTTACACAATATCGTTTATTTCTGCTTCTTCTTTCCTGTGTTTTGATCTGGAGATTCAGTACTCTTTTAGAAGATGCGTGTGCCCCCTACTGTATAACACTGTGTCCTAACTACATGTGACGCAACACCGCGACATGAGATAAAAGGTATCTTTTCCATGTTAATTAGAGTTTTTGTGCTAACCAGTCACACGGCGTCACGCAATGATTCTATTTTAGAAACAGATTCTATTTCTGCGACGTCGCGGCTGGAACAACAACACAAAACATGGCAAGGATAATGTCAGGTAGAGTTTATGTGCTTTATTTAATGTTAAAAGCGTGTAATGTGACTTTGAATATAATTTAGTGCTCCCAGCTTTGCAACGTAGTCGTACTAAAAGCAACAATGGATAATTCACCTCAGATCTTGAATTAAACAAATGGAAAAAAGAACGAGTATACAAACAAGTATATTCTATGACAAAGATTGTTTCAGTAACTTGGTATGTATTTTTAGTAACCTTTAGTAACGTTTTAATGGTGTTATATTTATGAATTTGATTATGTACTATCCATTTCCTTGAGAGTGCCGTCAAGATTAATCTCTGCCATAGCCTACACTTGCTGCGAGAGCCCGCCCATGCACACGCTGTTCTGATTGGCTGTGGTTTTTGATTGATTTTGCCGCATCTCATAATCGTGTCACATCTGGTGTGGACAGACATATAGCTTGACGCTGGAATCTTATCGAGTTGTGTCTAGTTAGGACACGGTGTAACAGTGAAAACACGGAAAGCCGGAAAATTCCGTCAATGACGGGGAAGCATTGTCTTGACCGTCGGCCAGCACAGTTTTTGCTGTATGTTCTACACCTTCAGCACTAGTCTGACCCTGTCGAGGCCTTTTTGGCCGATTGAGCATCTTGAATCGGCGTCGGTGAGAGAGAGAACTCTGATTGGCTGTTCAGCTTAGCGAACGAGTCATGAGAATAAAAGTGATGAAAGTGAGCAAAGAACTCAAGAAGAAGACAAAAGTCTGTTCCAATTTGACATCATCTTACCTGAGCACTCAAATATGCTAATATTTTCAGAAAACCATGAGGTTTGAAGAAAGTGGACTGCATGATTGATATTCAAAATGTTAAGATAGCCCTGCTTTGTTTACGGTTTGTAAATCTGCATTCCTAGTTTCTGTTTACATTTTTGAATGATGAATATAGACTATTATGCCTGCTGATATAGATTATTTCCTTTCACACAGGCACAGAATGCGTGTGCTAGTTGACAGTCGCCTGTAGTCTTTTAGCTTTTTGGTCGAGACACTGTCGACGTGAGGCGACAACAGTCCGCTTTCTTCGCCGCTATTTCTTTAATGCCGGCTTGGTGTGTCACAGCCTTAATACTGGTATGCTGGTATTTTTCAGGTTTTCTAGGTGGTTACATCTGAAATATTATGAATTTTTTGCTGTCTGAAGGTGTGCTCACATTATAGAAATTTCACAGGCAAAAAAGGTCCATTGTCAACAGTGTAGAGAGAAGTCACTTTCAAACCAAACAGCTTTCTGTTGGTCAGCATGGCTAATTTGCATAACCAACTTGATCACAACAGAAACTCCAGATCACAGATATTTCATCTGCAAAATTTCACAGAACAGTTGTAAATGTGATCGCACTTTTATATAATAACGTTCTCTATGAGATTAATTCTGCAGAGTTCCACATGTATTGCCGTTGCATCCAAATACTCATTGGAAGAATCTGACTTTTCTCTTGGCAAACAAAGTCAACAGGTGTTTGCTCAGAGATGATTCACCTTGTTGGTTTAGGTGGGTGTTTGAACAGGGCATAGGGCTCTAGAGGACACGGTGGATATTCTCGGGTTCATTAACACTGTAGCAGGTATTGAGCTCAACAAACCCAAGGACCAAATCAAAAGGAAATCTCTCCAGGCTAGATGCAGTAGGCTAGAGGTCATGTGGATGCATGCAGACCTTGTAAAAAAAAAAAAATGCCTAGAAGATCCTGCACTGGAAACACTGAAAACTTCATTTGGCCTTTAAGGATAGTTCACTCGAAAATGAAACTTCTGAATTATTCACTCACCCTATGACGTTCCTTGTGACTTTTTCTGTGGAAGATACAAATATTTTTGAATAATGTTTTTGCCATATGTTTTAATATAATGAAAAGTAAATGAGGAGTTCACTCATGTTTTATATTTTATACGTTTTCTCAAGCCATTAAATAGTTTGTGTGAGGTCCATGAAATCTAAGTCAGTTTAAGGCTTTAAAAGATTTGGAATATGGTCTCTTTTCGACAATTTTAATGATACTTGATATTACAATTTTATATTTATCATATATAATCCAATAAAAATTTGATTTGATCAATTAATTCTGAATCAATTTTGATTCATTTGGACATATTTCAGTCATAAATAGCAACTGAACTTCATTTTTGGATATTATTTCAGATATAATAATCAAACCTAATCACTCTCTGACAGATTCAGTGAGTTCATTTAGTGAATGATCAATCAAAAAGTACCAAACCACATATTTTGTATTGATATTACTGGTATGTTCTAGGTTTTGCTAATATAACAAGTATATTTACATGACTATTATAGACATATTTACCTGGTGCACATAGTCACAGGCAACTTTCCATATTTCCTAAACAAATATGTATTGTATAAAACGTATTGATGTGGTAGGGGAGGTAAAAAAAAATCCCCAATGTGGGGACTGAGAAATATCACATATATCTATATATAACTGTGTAAGAAGGTAAGACTGGGAACAATTTTCCAATATTCCTTTTTTTAAAATGAGATTACTTGCCACCTGTTAAAGCAAAAACTGTTTTATTTGGTACATGAAGATTCTTTTCCTAGTATTAGTCAACAAAGAACTCAAATTCAGATCCCCTTTGCATTTGATTCTGTGCTACACTAGTTTATCAGGGTATGCCCTTACAAGACACATAGTCAGTAGCATAACCTCCTTAAGCTGCAGGTAAAAAAATGTCTCTATTGAGTTTACTTCTGTCTTGTTTTCACCAGCATTTAACCGTCTCCCTTAAAATCTCTCTGTCTTCTCCTGTGCGTCTGAGTGCATACTCACCCTGTAGTTGGGAGACTTACACTGTGAATAGTGATTGTCCTATAATGCTAGGTTTGTCAGGAAATCAGCAGGGAGCCTGGCCACAGCGGTCACACTCCTCCCCGGCACTACTGCCAGGACTGGCTGTTTCCCTTTTGTGCGAAAAGAAAGAAACAAATTGATTTTTTTTATATTCAGCACAAACCTAGAGGTGAAAGCGATGTGAGAATGAAAATAAATGCTTCTTTTACACTTAATAATGTTCAGGAAGAATTATGTGTTCATGCCCAATACATTGGCAAGGAAATCTGTATGCTCGCAGTGAACATCACCGATTTCTAACAAACACTGAATAATTCATGCTAGAACTCACTGTGTCTTCACAGCAGAACAGACGCCACAGTCCAAATTTCTCTTTGAAGCTAGCGAGCATCCACTTCCCCACAATGACCTCCGTGCTTTTTTGCTCTTCGAAACCAGTTGTCCAACTGTATAACCCAAAGAAAAGAAGAGCTAAGACTTTCCGCAGAGTTTCGCTGTGAAGACGGATTGGTCATTAACAGTCAATGAGAGAAAACCCTGGAGCTTTGTAAAGGAACAGCTTGATGATTCAATCTGTCCAAGCTCAGACTGCAAACTCATCCAATTAGCCAGACAGGAGACAGCTTTGACCCCCGTGTTCCCTGACTTTGCAGAGTGAAAACATCTCTTTGGCAGACATTTCACCCAAGCCTACCGTTGAAGCATTCAGGTCTGGCTGGCCTTGGAGCAAAAGTGAAGAGGGCCAATTACAAAACCTTTTGGCTCTCCACAAACTCAACTTTAAGGTTAGCAGAAAAACAGGTGCAGAGGTCTGAATGGAAGCCTCGCCTCATGTTTACAGCTGTGAAACTTTAATCTAAAGGTTTAGTATTTACAAAAGAAAATAGTTTACACAAAAAAAATATATATATATCTTGTTAGCGTTTACACACTCATATGTCATTCTAACCCTGTACTTTTTTATTTTTGTTCTTCTGTGAAACAGAAAATGAGAGAGGCTTCTTTGCTACACAATGAACGTGGATTTATACTGTAGTTGTGTTGAACTTCAAATTAATTTCAGTCAGTTCCTTCTTGAATGGAGTACACAAGTCATATGGACGATACCTTTAATTTGTTCTTTTTTTGTCTAATTTAGATCTTGGCCGTATCAATCACCATCTTCTTCTTCTTCTTTAGACTGTGGTCCCATCAGGGACATACTGTAGGCCACCAACAAGCTTTCTCCAGATGTCCCGGTCCTGGGCCAATCGTTTCAGCTGCCCCCATGTGTGGTCAATCCTCCCCAGCTCTGCTTCCAGATCACGGCACCAGGTGTTTCTTGGTCGGCCTCTCTTCCACTTCCCTTGGGGGTTCCAGGTGAGGGCTTGCCTTACTATCTGCTCTGTAGGCCTGCGGAGGGTATATCCTATCCACCTCCAGCATCTTAGGAGGATGTCATCTTCCACCGGTTGCTGTTTTGTTCTTTGCCACAGTTCTTCATTGCTGATCTTGTCTGTCCAACAGATCTTGAGGATCCTTCTGAGGCATGGGTTGATGAAAACCTGGATTCTCTTTATGTGTGGTGGTAGTGGTGGTGTTTCTCCCGGTCTCAGCTCCATACAGCAAGATAGGCTTTACAATGGTGTCAAAGACCCTGGTCTTGGCGTTGATGCCGATCTCAGAGGATCACCAGATGTTCTTCAGTTGGAGGAAAGCTACTCTCGCTTTGCTGATTCTTGTTCTCACATCTACATCTGTCCCCCCATGCTTGTCAAGGAAGCTGCCAAGGTAAGGGAAACTGCCCACTTCTTCTTGCACCTCCTCTCTAAGTGTGATGGGTGTTGCACAAGCTGTGCTAATCTCTGTCTCTCTCACCATCTACCACCATTATATGGAAAACAGGAGCTTGGACATGCTGTCTAAGATCTCCTTTTGTGTTTTACGGATGAATGAAAACAGTATGGGTTGAAAGTTGAAGTATTTCTAGAAAGCCAAAATGAAATGGTATTCACAACCCCCTATTTTTCTGTGACAGGACAATAAGAAAAGGTTGGTAAAAAATCATTGTTGCATATTAAAACAGAGCTGGTGGAAAATGACAAAAGAAAATGAAATGAAAATGGGTGATGTCAGTTCTAAAAGGAAAGTTGTTTCAAAGGTTTCTGATTGAATATTACAGAGAATACCTTTTGTCATTAAAACCAGTAAGAAAGTAAATATTATGTTTTTTTTTTTTATTTCATGCCTGCTTTAAAGAAATACTGTTGTTTAGAGTAAAAGTGAGGGAGACATTTAGCCTTTAAGATGCACCTCATTTTGAAATGTAGCTATTTGTCTGTAACTTATTTGGCGAATCCCGCTTTCAATTACGTAGGAGGTTAGGTACTTAAAGACTCAGATTAAGCTGATGTTGATACACAGATGTCGGGGCTGCCGCACTAATTGACAGCTAACTGATGTGGGTGAGAGGTGTAGTTAGACACAAAAGAGTTTTGGGAGTGTCCTTTAGGGCCGATCATTTTCTTTTGCTCTTTCTTTGTTCTTCACATCCCAACACACAGCCCTTGCACGCTCACACACACATCCTCACACATACACACAGAGACTCTGAAATCGCTAAGGGTCAGAGTCGAATTAGCACCACGAGCCAATTAGCCTCCTCCCACACTCTCTCCTTTACAGATGCTTCTTAAAGCAACACAGAGGCTTCTAATTAAACTCTGAAGAGTGTCTTGTGTTAGGCTGCGTATGTGTGTGAAGTGCGTGCATGCGAGTGGGCGGTGGAGCATAGTGAGCTTGCATGCCGAAGGAGCAAAATCCTACTCTTCTGAACTTGCAAAAAAGATCTGGAAAAAATATATAGAAATGCACACCTTTCTATAAGGTCACGCTGGTTTAAATAATTGCAGTGCCCACACATCACCTCAACATCAGTTTAATTGATCTGGCAATTATTCTTTATAACGCTGGAAAATACTTAAAATTAAAGCGTATTATACCTGAAAGTTTCATTTCATGTTCTCGTCTATTTTTTTCCCTCAGTGTAAGTGTAGAAAGAATCATTTAGAATTGAGCAAATACCTTTTGAAGACACTGAGAAACAGCTTCAACCATGTTCATGTGAGAGATGTCATTTTGAATGACGTTTGCTGCTTTCCGTCGCCGTTATTCTGTGACGTTTTTAGATGTTCCGGGATAACAGTTGCCGAAATATTAAATATTTCATCTAATATATTTTCTTTTTTTCGCTGCGCATGCTACTCATCACAAAATGATTTAAAATGTATTATTGCCCAATGATCTATTTAAAAGTTGGAAATTTACGTATATCCAACTTTACAGTAGTATACTGTATATATATAATGTAAAGCAAATCTTAGCAGTGTGATTGTTTATATTGTCACAAAATGTAAACTATATCCACAGACTGTAAAAAATATGGACGATACACCTTCACTCTCTTCCATTGTAGAAATGGAAATAGAGTGAAGCTGCCAATGTCCCAATATGAAACTGACATCTTGGAGCTTGGAGTGCACTCTAAAAAATGCTGGGTTAAAAAAAACCCAAGTGGATCCGCGGTATCACAGCTCCGTCCACACTCCCGCAGAATCATTTTGTACAGTTTACTGCAAAACAACTCATTATATCGGTGTGAAATAAACAGTTATAAAAATGTAGACATTAAAGTTAAAGCTCCAATCTCCTCCCGAAGATCCTGAAAAAAGTCTGTTGGTGTCTCAGTGACAACTGCGCTCAGAGAAGCTGTCAATCATGACGTCATCTCTCCATTTTTATAGCATCAAATAATGAGTAAAACCAAACTTATTTTAAAAAACAAACACTTGAACATACATCAGATAAAAACTACCTAAAATGATAGGAACCATCTTTGAAAAAAAATCGATTTGAAGTGTAATTTGATTGTTTAGTTTGTCTCCCGTCCCTTTAGTTTACATGGAGAGGGGGTGGGGTTTATGAGCTACTGGGACCAGCCACCTGGGGGCGATAGAGACGCACTGCATAATGCACTGCAATAACTGCCCTGTCCCAAATGGCACCCTAAACCTTCACGGTCTTCCTCTGAGTCCGCACTTTCACAACGTAATGCTGCTTTAACTGCCGGGAAGAAGTCTGCTGCGTAACCCGCACCAGTGCGGGCTCGGCAGAAGTGTGCATTGAGGTCGCATATCGACCTCAGAGGGGGCGCTCGCGAGCACCCTTCTGAGACCTAAAATGACAAATGGGACACCCTGTGGTCTCATGGACTTAACGGACACGGGCACGCAGCGGCCATTGTAAGTCCGCAAGAATAAAAGTGCACATGAAGTGTGCCATTTGGGACAGAGCCTACGAGTGTAGAACTGAATACCCTTAATGCACAGTGAGGGTCGTGCAGATTGAATTCCCACCTCAAACCAGAAGATGGCGCCCGCTGCTGAATCATCCATCCATCCATTTTCCAAACCGCTGGTCCAGTGTGGGTACAGTGTAATTCCTTTTTAATTTATTAAATTGTTTAATTAAGGTTTATACATGCTAGTTTCCATGAGAGACTTCAAGATAAATCGTTTCATTACTACTGGAGCTACCAGTTTGCTAAGTTTCAAATTATTATTAAACATCAAGCCCTTATGGCACACTCTGTCTGTATTCACTCACTTTTTTTCATTCACTCCCTTCAAGGGAACCATATTAGTGGACTAATGTAGGGAATAGTGAAAATAGGGGGCGATTTCGAACACAGCTTAGATCTATGTTATTGGAAGGAATACCTTAGCAACCACCAAGTAACATCCTGGTAATCACCCACAACACCTTATCATCACAGCAGTGAGTTTTGCATGGCTAAACACCACTAACATTTCCTTTTCAAAAACATTTTGAGGGTAAAATCGAGTTTTGTTTTGAACTATTACCCAAGTGACTGTTCGTATTCATGTACGTGACAATATCATTTGTCCTCTGAGTGCAGTAAAATTAAAAGAATATCATTCAAACACACCTGCTTGAGATTTTGATCCATTTCCTGATAAATAAAAACAAGATGAAATATGTAATTAGCATTCAGTATTTTGTGGCTAGTCTCCTATTGTTTCTGACAGTCTGTACACTTCCACTCTGCTGTTTTTTTATTAGTATTGTGGATCTCCAACACTGGTTTTGAGAGCTCTTTCAGAGGGACTACCCTAGCCATCTGTGCCTTTGTGTGTGTGTGTGTGTGTGTGTGTGTGTGTGTGTGTGTGTGTGTGTGTGTGTGTGTGTGTGTGTGTGTGTGTGTGTGTGTGTGTGTGTGTGTGTGTGTGTGTGTGTGTGTGTGTGTGTGTGTGTGTGTGTGTGTGTGTGTGTGTGTGTGTGTGTGTGTGTGTGTGTGTGTGTGTGTGTGTGTGTGTGTGTGTGTGTGTGTGTGTGTGTGTGTGTGTGTGTGTGTGTGTGTGTGTGTGTGTCTCTCAGCGTCTCAGCCACACAGACTTTGCTTATTTACCATTCTGTCCATGCACTCTCAACACATTTCTCTCTCACACCTCTTTTCACTCTTACATTTGAGCATCTCCATGCTGCTAGCGTCTGAGTGATGGCTTCATTCTTCCAGCTCTCCTCTCTCTCCCTCCTCTCTGCACACAAATTACGCTGAAAAAAAGTGCGAGAGCGATGTGTTGGGAGACTAAATATCATTTTCACTGCACTCTTAATTCTTGGTAAAAGAGCATGGATTATAATGTTGACAGTGCTTTGTGAAGTGTACTCAGACAACATCAGCTAAGACTGCAGTATGCTATGTAGTTGTAGTAAAGTAAAATCACTTAAAACAGAGACCGAACATGACATTAACCCTAATGTTATTTTTACTGATTAACAGGTAACAGGACTAAAGGAAATGCTCTGACCCAGTCGTATAGCCATCAAAATTTGGCCCTTGTCAAACTCGCTCATTTTACCTGCTTCTAACAAATCAACTTTGAGGACAAAATGTTCACTTGCTGCCTAATATATCCCACCCACAAACAGGTGCCGTGATGAAGAGATAATCAGTGCTTTCACCTGCCATAATGTTATGCCTGATCGGTGTATCGATCAGGCATAACATTATGAATCTTCAATCTGTATTGATCTTTCATTAACAAAATTTGCAAAAATCTAAACTTTCATTGAGGTAAAAAGTTGAAAATGGGGGTACAATTACATTATGAAATAAATGTTTTTCTCCAAAACACATTGGACACAATTTGGATTTTTTTTATGAATAAAATATCTCTGATTTTTTAGCACACCAGGGTGACGGGCATACAATTGTTCAGCCATGACTTCCTGTTTCACAGGAGTATAAATATGAGGAAACATAAAGGCCAAATTCCCTTAACCATTCATAACAATGAGTAAAAACAAAGAATATTGTTCTGATATGCAGAAAAAGATTGTTAAGCTTCACAAAATAGAAAGTGGCTGTAATATAGCTAAAGCATTGAAAATGTTGCCTTGGCACTAAACAATTTCCACCATCAGGGCAATAATTAAGAAGTCCCAATCAACTAAAGATGTTATGAATCTGCCTGGAAGAATACATGTGTCTATATCGTCCTAGTCTCAGCCTCAGACGTCACACCCACGGACCATTGGCTGAACGTCTGATGTATATGGCACACTTATCTGAAAACACTTCAGGAGTCCTTGACCAATGAAAGCTGTGATATAGTCCAGACCTTCTGCCGTCAGTCTGAAGGTGTGGCTACGCGAGACTAATATCGTCCTAATGCACCTAATGGTGTGGAGGAGAGTTTGAGTGGCCAAACACTCTCCAAAGATCACAGATGGAGAATTGCAGAGTTCATTAGTTGACTCTTGTCAGAAAGACTAAAAAAAAAACTATCAAACAGCACCTACATCACCACAGGTTGTTCGGGAGAGTTTCAAGAAAAATCCTCCTAACTCATCCAAACACAAACTCCAGCATATTCAGTTGTCAGACACAACTGGAACTTCAAAAAGGACCTGGTTCTGTGGTCAGATGAAACAAAACAAAAAATGGTTTCGCCAGCAAACCCACAAGATGGTTTTGGTGCAAACAGGGATAAAAAAGTACCCCATGCCTGTGGTTAAATATACTGCCGGATCTTTAATGTTGTGGGCCTATTTTTTTGCTGGAGGTCCTGGACATCTTGTTCAGATACATGTATCATGGATTATAGCAAATACCATTTGATTCTAAAAATCAAAACCTGACAGCTTCTGCTAGAAATCTTATAATGGGCTGTAGTTGGATCTTCCATCAGGACAATGTTCCAAAACAAACATCAAAATCAACACAAAAATGTGTCACTGAACACAAAATGAAGCTTCTGCCATGGCCGTCCCAGTCCCCTGACATGAACCCTATAGAAAATGAGTGGGCTGAACTGAAGGGAAGAAGCACCAACATGGAGCTGGGAATCTGAAGGATCTGGAGAGATTCTGTTTGGAGGAATGGTCACTTCAATGAGGTTGAAAAAAGTATTGAATAAAAGGGTGCTAATAATTATGTCCAACGTGTTTTGGAGAAAAACATTTATTTCATAAAGAGATTTTTCCCCACATTTATTTATATATATATATATATATATATATTATTTATTTTTTTATTTTTTATTTTTTTTTCACTTCAGTGAAAGGTTAAATTTTTGTGAATTTTTAAAGGCTTCTTTGTTCATATTTACCAAGGGGGCTGATGATCTATATATATATATATATATATATAGTATTGTTAACTAAAACTATTAAAAACAACATGAAATGAAGCTAATGTAAAAGATAAATGTTTGTGGAAAAACAAGCTAAAAGAAAATTAGAATTGTTGCCATGGCACTAAACTGAAATAAGTTGTAAGTTGAAGCACTAAAACTATTAACTGGAAATAAATGAAAACTAATAAATTAAACCTAAATTGCAATATTGTTTTTTTTTTTTTAAATACAAAAGCACATAACAAAATTGCTAAAAATGTAATTATAATTAGCATGAAAATTAAACATATAAACGCTAATTCAAAAATAACAGTGATTTATAGCAAATGTTTCTTAGCTTATTTTAGAAGTCAGCTAATATTGGTAGTCATTAATTTCATAATAAATAAAAAAAATCACAAATCACTATCTCATTTGTTTTTCTGTCAGTAATGACATCTCTGTGGAGAGTGTATTGAGACTTTTAGGGCCCTATTTTAACGATCTGAAACGCAAGTGTCAAAGCGCGAAGCGCAAGTAACTTTGTGGGCGGGTCTCGGCGCTGTTGCTATTTTCCCGGCGGGATAAATGGCTCTTGCGCCCGGCGCAAATCTAAAATGGGTTGGTCTGAAGTAGCTTCATTATTCATAGGTGTGGTTTGGGCGTAACGTGAATAAACCAATCAGAGCATCATCCAACATTCCCTTTAAAAGCAGGTGCGCAAGTTCCATTATGGATTGCTATTATTATGGCGTATTTACCAGGCGCACGCCAGGAGCGGTTCACAGCCGAGGAGACTGATGTTCTTGTAAGAGCAGTGAAAGACAGAGAAGTTGTGTTGTATGGGGATGGGAGAAACCCACCCAAAATAGCGTCGGTTAAACAGGCGTGGGAGGAAATAGCCACAATTGTTTCATCAGCTGGCATCCCCAGGACGTCGCACCAGTGCCGCAAGCGCTACAATGACACCAGAAGACGGGGAAAGTCCAAGCTTGCCAGCATCAATCGGGCAAGCCGTGTAACGGGAGGTGGATCTGCCTCTACTCAGGACCTGACGCCAGCAGAGGACATCGCTGCGTCCACCCTCACCGATTTTTTTGACGGACAAACCAATTTGTTAGATGTCCTTATATACATATATGTCTTGCCAGAAGTTGCCACTATTGGGCAAACAGGTCTCCTTAATTATTAAACTACAATTAGCCTGAATAATTTGTAAGCTAGATTTATGCCTATTTTTTCACATCTTCGTGGCACACCACAATGATTTCCGTCATCTCATGTGTTAATATTTTTTAGTGTAACAATTTATGATTTGCAAAAATAACTGTTGCATCTGTGTAGATTACATGAGCAAAGTGTATGCGCGTTGTGCACGCTATACATTATGGTCAAGCATGCGCCCTTAAAATAGCATAATGAACAACGCGCAACGCGCCACTGACTTTAGACTAGGTTTTTTTTGGTCAGTGGCGCAATTGTTTAATGGAACAGCAAAATAGCACCAGGGATTGTTTGCGCCGGAACACGCCTCCTTTTTTGCGCTGAACCGCCCAGGGAGCGCAAGTTCATTCACTAGTTTAGCGACGTGCTTCTGTGGAGGGAAAAGCGCGCTTTGCGCGGATGCAAAATAGGAATGACACATGCGTCGGTGTACAAAGTCAATTGCGCTGGGTGCAAGATAGGGCCCATAGTTTTTTCTCAGATTTGTTCTCAGTAATCTCACCTGTTTCACCTTTACAGTTTTACAAGAAATCCCAACAATATTTCAAGCTGTTTTCAGATTTCCCAAGATATGCTATCAAAGGTAAGATATTTTACTATTTCTTCTTTTCATTTTCATTATTTTTTCCCAAAAAAGTATGCAGTGCACATTAATTATATAGTTGTACTCTTAAGTTCTATTAATGATCGTCTCTTTCCATCAATTTGTATTTCTCCTAAGGGATTTTTGGGATCTCAGAAGAATTTGAAATGAAACATCTGAGAATTCCATAAAATCTCAGAAGAAAGAGCAACATCTATGAAATATTTTTTTCCTCTGAGATCCGGAATGAACAAGTTATTTGATTTCAGCTCTAATGATTCAGGCATTCAAGCAGAATATCCTTCCCCGCCCCTCCTTTATACTTACACTCCGTCCGTGTTGAAGTTGTCTTAATAAATGATGAACATGATGAGTCTGTCGTCAGTTTACACTAAACACTGATCCATGAACTGAAAATATGGTGCAGGGAGGAATTCCTGGAAATCATCCAAGCACAAAAGCATGGATGAGCTCCAAACATTCCCCCTCAGTGTGTGTTTGACAAGCAGCAGTCAGCGTGTCTCTGAGGGACTCTGATTTATCCTGTGTAATCCACAGACCCCTGCTTTATGGTCTCGCCAGGCCACCATACATTCACAGGAAGTGGTCCTCTTCTACTGTGATTGCCTCCCTGCATACTGAGTGGCTACATTAATATATTTTAAAATGGCTCAATGGTTTGAACTGAATGGCTTAGAATGGTAATTAGCGGTGCTTTCCTTTGGGTAATAAATCTGTCTTTTAAGAGATTTTTTTTTGAAGACAGTGTAAGGGTTCTTGACAGTGCAAAACCTGCTGCTATGATGCTAAGTGGTGTGGTAATTTACATATTCTACGGGAATACTATGCTTTTTTTGAATTAGTATCATAGAGATACAATATAGGGTAGAGTGGGGGAAAGTGCCCTCATGGGGTAAAATTGATAAAGCTCTGGCCCTGTGTCCACAGACAATTCACCCTCCTCCACTTCAGGTGAAGGCGGGGAAGAAAAGTCCTCCACTTCGAATGACCGCTCTGTTGCAAAGCTACTGGCGTCACTCCAGTCCCTCTCCATCTTTGACTCTCCAAGTCTGACAGCTGTCAATCAATCCAGCCCTTCTTTGTTTTTTTCCGTCAAATGTAATCTAACTAGGTGGTTGAATAAAAAATATTTGGACTTTATATTTAAAATTACCTCATATTAGCATCAGCTAGCTAGTTAGCCAGCCAGTTAGCATCAGCAAACAATATTTTTCCAAAAGGTTGATTTTGAAAATGGCTCATTAATAAATATTCATATTTATCTACTGTTATTTTGGCTTGTCTTTTTAATTTTAAGCTAAAACATGCTTGTACATAGCCTGGCACCGCCCTCCTGCGTCCTTTCGCTCAATTTTCATTTTCCTTCAGTACTCCGTCTGGGATTGCGGTATTCTCTGGTTTCTGGTCAAATTTTAAACGGTCCAATCAGCGAACAGAGGGAGTGGCTGAGAACGATGACGTTGATGTTGTTTGCTAGTTTGAGATGACATACATCACGACCAAACGTTAGCGATTGGTTATGGCAGATCCAGTGTCTCTGGGCAGATCCAATAGTATTAAACTTCAACAGAGTACCTGCCTTCAAGGAAGATAACGCTTGTTAATGGAGAGTGGCCAGACTCTCTGTACAAATGAAATGTACGAAAGTCTGGTAGGACAAGGCTAGCTTGTACTCTGATTTTGCTGTAAACGTATAAACCAAATTGCTTTGTCAGAGTGGGGGCATTTTACATGTTACCCCACCTGGGATAAATTAATATAGTACTATATATACTATAGTATTATACTATATTCATGTACTATAGTACTATATTTATACCCTGATACATGAATATAGTAATTATTTAGTAGGCTACTATGATGACTAGAGCCAGTAAGAAACCACCTAGCAACTCTACAATCTACGATTTTGTCACATTTTTACCCTGTTTAACATTTTTTGAATAGGAACTGACAAAATTGATTAAACAGAGTTTCTCATCTCTGAGAAAAAAACAACATAAATATTCTAAGCCCAGAGACTTGTCATGCACACACACATAATCAAAGTAAAGAAATGAAGCAGTCGCAGTGGGAAAAAAAAGATAATTACTTAAAACAAAGAGCGATCACGCAGCATGTGTGGAGGCATGGCATCCTGCATGCGTGGGCGTTGACAAAAGACGCATCACACATGTGAGTTTCTCTGCCTGTATGTTGGGCTGAATGAGGGACCACAAACGTAGATGAATGCGCGCATCACCATAGCAGTCTGTGAGTGCGTGTGTGTTCATCGTGCATGCCTTTCTTGCCATCTGTAACTCCTTCCTGCCATGCCAAATCCACTCAAAGGGACCAGGAGATGACAAGGAAGACAAGCCCACACACATTGCACTTGCACATGGTCACTGCGTCGGCCATCTTGAGTCTTTGTGGGCTCCAGGCATGCTATCAGAGACGTGCTATTTTCAGGGTTTTGTCTGCCCGCGTGGCATTTAGGTCGCTTCTGTTCCTCCAATATTGAAGTCTATCTCAGCATAGACGTAACCTTGGAAAACACAATCCTGGACGACACACGGCGGAGTTTTGTAATGCTACTTACCATTCTGATCTCGTTTGGCGCATGCTGTACTACACACTCTCTCTCTCTCTCTCTCTCTCTCTCTCTCTCTCTCTCTCTCTCTCTCTCTCTCTCTCTCTATCAGAAGGAAGCTGGTTTTATTTGGGTGATGCTGCAGGGATGTCCAGAATATTAACACAAACCTTAGAAGCTGTCAGCCATTAATATGCCAAGCACAGACCTCCCAATTAGTGGAAAACATGGCTTTCTTGCGCTAAGGAGTAGACAGGTTGGCTCAACACCAATGCAGCTCAGAGTCGAGTTAGACAAGGGTGAGCTTCTCGCTTGGAAAAATGATGTTTAGGGAGCTTCAAAGCAGCAGCGTATGAAGCTATCAAATGCGCAAAAATATACCACAACTTTATTGGAGTGTCTGGCATTGAAGATGAAAGGCAGGATCAATCGATTTCTTTATCATGGGATATTAAGCGTCCAGGCAGATCTCTACACCACTGAGACGCCGGCCTGACATAATGTGCAAAAATGACTTGATTAAAAGGCACAATTAATAAACGCATACACCTTGAGGTCTGTGCATCAAAAGAAATTCTTTTTCCATCTAAAATGAATAATTCATCTAAATTTATTGGATTCACATAAATATAAATATATATCTGTCTGTCTGTCTCCCTGTCGTTCTATCTCTATCTGTCTGCACGTCATTTTGTCTGTCTGTCTGCCTGTTGTTCTATCTGTCTGTCTATCTCTGTCTGTCTGCATGTCATTCTGTCTGTCTGCCTATCATTCTATCTGTCTGTTGTTCTATCTGTCTGTATATCTCTGTCTGTCTGCCTGCCTGCCTTCCTGTCATTCTATCTCTGCCTGTCATTCTGTCTGCAGGTCATTCTGTCTGTCTATCATTCTATCTGTCTGTTGTTCTATCTGTCTGTATATCTCTGTCTGTCTGCCTGCCTGCCTTCCTGTCATTCTATCTCTGCCTGTCATTCTGTCTGCAGGTCATTCTGTCTGTCTATCATTCTATCTGTCTGTTGTTCTATCTGTCTGTCTATCTCTGTCTGTCTGCCTGCCTGTCATTCTATCTCTGCATGTCATTCTGTCTGCACATCATTCTGTTTGTCTGTTGTTCTATCTGTCTGTCTGTCGTTCTGTCTGCCTGTTGTTCTATCTATTGTTCTGTCTGTATGTCGTTCTATCTATCTGTCTGTCGTTCTTTCTGTCTGTATATCTGTCTGCCTGCCTGCCTTCCTGTCGTTCTATTTGTCTGTATGTCGTTCTTTCTGTTTGCCTGTCATTCTATCTGTCTGTCTGTCTGTCGTTCTATCTGTCTGTCTGTCGTTCTATCTGTCTGCCTTTTGTTCTATGTCTGTCGTTTTTTTCTGCCTGTCTGTCGTTCTTTCTGTCAGTCATTCTATCTGCCTTTTGTTCTGTCTGTCTGTCTGTCTGTCTGTCTGTCATTCTATCCGTCTGTATGCCATTCTATCTGTCTGTCTGCCGTTCTATCTGTCTGCCTTTTGTTCTATCTTTCTGTCTGCCCTTCTTTCTGTCTTTCATTCTGTCTGCCTTTTGTTCTATCTGTCTGCCTGTCATTCTATCTGTCTGTATGCCATTCTATCTGTCTGTTATTCTGTCTGCCTGTTGTTCTATCTATCGTTCTGTCTGTCTGTCGCTCTATCTATCTGTCTGTCTGTTGTTCGTTCATTCTTTCTTTCTGTCTGTCGTTCTTTCTTTCTGTCTGTCGTTCTATCTGTCTGTCATTCTATCTGTCTGCCTTTTGTTCAATTTGTCTGTCTGTCGTTCTGTATGTCTGTCTGTCGTTCTTTATGTCTGTCTGCCTGCCTTCCTGTCATTCTATCTGTCTGTCTGTCGTTCTATCTATCTGCCTTTTGTTCAGTCTGTTTGTCTGTCGTTCTATCTGTCTGCCTTTTGTTCTATCTTTCTGTCTGTCATTCTGTCTGCCTGTTGTTCTATCTTTATGTCTGTCTTTCTATCTGTCTGTATGCCATTCTATCTGTTGTCTGTCATTCTTTCTGTCTGTTGTTCTTTCTGTCTGTCTGCCTGTTGTTCTATCTGTTTGTCTGTCATTCTATCTATCTGTCTGTCTGTCGTTCTTTCTGTCTGTTGTTCTGTCTGTCTGTTGTTCTGTCTGTCTGTCTGTCTGTCTGTCTGTCTATCTGTAAGACTTCAGGAACTGCAATGCAATTTTAAAGGCATTCTCAATGCAGTTCTATATGGCACAACAATATGTTAAAAAATGTTAGACTGCACGATGTGTGCACTGTATTACAAGTCTTTTGGAATCATACACTAGATTTCGTGTTAGAATATATTTAAATATTTTCTAAATTAACATGAATTATTTACTTATAATCTCACGCAAACACATTCAGACTGAACAAATGTTCCTCAATCCATCGCGCCAAGTTTGACTGCATTGGTTCTCACATATAATGTACAACAAATATTCAAGAGGTTAGATAAGAATTACAGAATGTTACTTTTCAGAAGAACTATCTTTATAAAAACATCATGATTAAAAGGCACCATTAATAGACATCCTCCTTGAGGTCTATATGTGAAGTGAACCCTTCACCCTCAGTCAAGGCTGTCTTAAATTGAATCCTGAACTTGCAGAGAGCAAGGTAGAAAGGCTCGAGGCATTTTAAACCTGTCTGACAGTCATTGGACCTCAGATCTAATAATATTCAGCTGTTTCCTTTTATATTTTGCCAACAGAGAGGATTTTAAAGCATTACTTCAGTGGCAACCACTCACAGTTTCTTAGTGAGAAGCAAAGAGTCTCCTGTGGAAACATTTCTCCTCACCTGCTTCCGAGAGTCATTATGTGCCCCCCACTGATATACTGTAGACTACGTCTCAGTCCTTGCAGAAACTCGAGTGCTTGTTTGAAATTGATCAATTTGGCTGAAGTGCTGCCTCAGATTAATTCCTGACAATATCACACTGTTATGTGTACTCTGTGGTATATCAACTTAAACAGAGAGGGGGCCATTATGTGGCTGGAAACTTTGTGCTTTTGTCACGTTGACCATGCTTTTTTTTTTTCAATGCACATATGTGTGAAAGAGTCACAGTGCTTAGCTTAATAAATGTATGCTGTCAAAATTGGCGTGTTAACGCATGTTCAGTTTAACACGTTAAAAATATTTGATGCAATTTTTTCTGCCATCTTTGGGCTAGCCTTATATTATATGATCATGCTCTTATTCATGCAAATGCTTTCAAGCGCAACAAGACAAAAGAGAACGTGCTGTCTGGGAATGTCCTGACACACACACACACACACACACGAAGCACAGAAAGACGCACGGCAGTATCGCGCGCGCACGCACAGACAGCGCTCCAGAATCGAGTTTTCTTTCACGCTTGAACAAACAATAACTCACACAATTATTTCAAACAGTCCGTTTTGGCGAGTCTTCTCATAAGAGCCGTCTTAAATGAGTTAAATAATGCCTTAAATGAACTTAAAGAGTTGTGAGAAAAGGAGATCCGCGTCATGTTCGGGAGTGGCAGATCTTAAAGTGACAGCAACCTAATAAATTTGCTGTGATGTCTGTCATTAATGTTAATTGAACAAAGGTAACAGAGATCATTGTTGCTTTAATAAGGGTTAATCTATATTTAATAAAAAATATTATGCAGTGCAGATTGTTTGATAACTTTTATTCAATTTCTGTATATTTCATACCTGTTAGATGGGTAGGAAGGCCACAGGTAAATATGACATTTATTATAATGGGTTTATGTGATTGTTCAGTTCACTTAAATTAAAAGTTGTTGTTTTTTAAAGCCTGATAAATGTTTAAATTGATATTTAAATTATACTGTTTTGTTGAATGTCTATCATTAATGTTTAAAAAAACAATGTTTAATCATGTTTTTAATCACAATTAATTACAGACAATTTTGATTAATAAGTTAATATTTTTAATTGATTGACAGCACTAATATATATATATATATATATATATATATATATATATATATATATATATATATATATATATATATATATATATATATATATATATATATATATATATATATATATATATATATATATATATATATATATATATATATATATCTTCCATTTTCTCACTTGTGGTACTCCAAACTTGCATGACATTTTTTCAGTGAAAAAAAAAAATTGTTCACATGGCTTTTGCATTATATTTCAAATCTTCTGAAGAAATATGATGGCTTTATCTGAGGAACAAACCAAAATTGAACTTGTTATTCACGACTATTCTTCACCTCCAATGAGCTACGTTTTTCCTCAGTTGCTTTGGTACATTTCTCAGATCAGAATTAAAATTCTCAAAACTACCTGTTCAATCTTCACATCATTGTGTCACTTGTGCACATCATAAAAGCAGTTTTATTGCAAATTATACCATGGAAATTGATGTACAATTCTCTGCTGTTTCCTACATTATCAGTTGCTTATGTCATGTTGATCAAAATGTATTAAAATGGGTCTCTGTTGAATAGTCTCAGTCTTTACATGCAAAATGGTTGAACAAGTTGTCATATGTCAAGCATATTTCTATACATTTCCATTATACTTTTTTTCTAAAGATATTCGTTGTGATGTGGATGAGTATTTGTGGCCCAACAAACAGGAATGTCAGGAGGTGTATAAAGACTGCACTGTAATTCCTACAGCACTGTATGTACAGTTTTCCCTCAGGAGATTGTCCTATGTTCACATTTTTTGTGCTGTCTTTTCCTTTCTATATCGCAATGACATGGTCTGCCAACAAATCACAGTACACACAGTAAAAGCGTAAATGTGAATCTTGTCCAGTCTCTTGCAATCAAACTCCTACATACACTAAGGTTTAACCTACCATTTACAATAATTGTCATCAAAACTTTAGCCATAGTTTACATCAGAACATCCCTCCAGAGTACACGGTTATATTGACAACATGACTAAGCAATTTGACTGTCTTATCCGTACACAATGACACAAGGACTGGTCATTCTGATGGCACTGACATGTAGCCTGACAAGCCAGACCCACATCAAGATGTTGGGTCTGGGAACTCACCATTGGCAGGGCTCAATCTGAGGGGCGGGATAAACGGTTTTCTTTCAAATTCCCTCTGCACGCAATAGGGTAGCGCTACAACCAACCAGAGCTACGAAGAAGGTGAAGCGGAGCTAGTTGATAAATTAAACTTTCACCGTATCCGGTCGGCAAAACTCCGAACACATCTTCCTTTCTTAAGAATGATTTCAGTGCCGTTCTTTTCTAAAAGAAAAGCTTAACTCCAAGTCTTCCAGAGTCGCAGCTAAAGCCGATTCGAAAAAGCCGCTGTTCGTCAGCTTCTTTGTTTACAAGTAGCATGCAGAACCGTGGCAACTCTGCTGTCATTATGTTAAGCCCGCCCACCGACTCTAAACACGGTGTGATTGGCCTGACCAGAGTTGTTTTTCCAGCTCGCAAGCCAATGGAGAGTTGCTGCTTGGGTGCGTCTATTTCTAGGCTAACTTACATTAGCATTCATTGACACAGATATTTACTTTTGAAAGATGAACTAAGGATTTTGAGCAAGAGACTGGCTTTCTCAGGTAATCCATGGGGTTTTGCTATTAGTACGAATTGTTTTGAGAAGTGTAATTACTGTTTTGCAAATGTCGAGGATGATTCGAGAAATGTACGACTACGAAAAACTGCTTTGACCGAATTTGACATTGAGTCAGTTGAAAAGTCAGTGATCAGTCAGAATCTGTGAGCAACCAATTCATTGAAAAGAAACTTAGAAAACGAACCAGACTCTGCTACTTTCTCTCATGAACTCCTATGAACTTTTCAAGGACTCGCATTTGTGTCTGTTCGTCATACAAAGCTACTGTGTGGCTTCAAAAGACTTAAATATATATAACGTGTGAGTCAAATGGACTACATTTATGATATTTTATGGTTCTTTTTGAAGCTTGAAAGCTCCAGTCCCCATTATTTGGAGTACCATAGAAAAATCCCTTTGTGTTTAACACAAGAAAGAGAATCATATGGGTTTGGAACGACGTGACCTGAGATTTTTGAGCGAAATATTCCTTTAAAGAACCAATATAACAGCTGAGCCCAGGCACTGACTAAAATGCTGTAAAAAAAAATGCACATGCCAGTTTTTCTGCATTTAAAAATGCTTGTTTTGAACACTGATAGTAGGTGTATCGTGGCTCTTCACTTGGTGGCTAATGGCAACAGAAACATTTGTTTAATAGAGACACTTGATAAATCTGGACCTCAGGTCTTATTTTCATCATACCTCTGAAAACCTTACTTGCGTTTCTATGGAAACCAAGGCTAAACCACTCATTGTTATTGTATTCTTGCATGTTGGTGTTGTCAAGTATGCACAAAATTGTTCATAGTTCATAATAATAACGCACAAAATTCTAGAAATGCCAAGTCTGTAATTCAGTCAGACATTTTTATTTTGAACAAAGCCTCTACCAGAAAGGAACGTAGGTCTTTTTACAAAAATATTGTGGGATATCAGGGTACAATGACAGTGTCAGGTGGTATTATCGTGTGTGTCTCAATATGTTTAAGACATATTAGTCTCATTCTACAGTTTTATGTTTGGCAGCGGCTATTTGCACTTAGTGAAATAGCATAATAAGTGAAAATAGTGATATATTCTATTTACACCATATAAAAGTAGCAGTTCTTTGCAATATGTAAATGGTAATTACATGCAATTTATACTTTATTTTGACATATACATACTATTTGCACCTCAGTATTGCTGTACATTAACAGGATGAAATAATAACATAGAGTGTAAATGATTATATTTATTAAAATTAATAAATGGATGCCGCTTTAATGGGACAATAAAAGCACTCCCTACACCTACCCTTAACCCTAACCAATAAATGCTTTTATTATTATTATTATTATTATTATTATTAAACATTTCGTTAGGCACTTTATTTCCACATTTAGAACATTTTCTTAATTTTTATTGAAAGTAAATGCCTTTCCGGTGTGATTTGTGATGATAAAAGGGAGAAGAGCGAGCTCTGCAAAAGGCGGATTTGAACCCGGGTCGGTTTCTCATTTCTCAAGTGTTTTTTTTTATGTTGTTTGGCACAACCAGGCATTGTTAGGCGGAGCTAGCGTGAATAGCACTTGCCAAAAAGGCACGCTATTTGCACTTGGTGTGAATAGACTGTTTATGTTTAGCATGCAATATGATCTGGGTTCATATCTGGTCCTAATATGTGGTTAAGCATAATTGCATAAAGTTTTTTTAGTTTTAGTTTGTTATAATAATGCAAACACTTTTTAAGCTAGAATAATTAACTTGAATTTAATTTATATGCAGTTCATTTAAAGTAATAATTAATTATTTAATATATAAAATTAATAAAATAGTATAAAAAATAACTTTTTTGTTGTTGTTGTTGTATAAAATCCACTTGACATTAAAATCTAAATAGTCATGATGCCTCAAGGCATAAGACTTCACATATTTATATAAAGACAATCACAAAGTATGTTTGTTGCTTCTCGTATCCCAGTGAGAAAGCGATCGAGTGGGAGTTTAACTATAAAGAATTTATTGCTGCTTCTGTAGATGCTGCTCCAGCCTTCATCAGCGGTGTAACTCTCAGTAAAGTTGACTTTTTGGGGTTAGTGCTGCAGGAATCCCTCCGTGACTCCCTGTAAAGGCTGGCCGATGAAGAAAACATCACATACTAGCTCTACAGCAGATTAAAGATCCAGCCATCTCTGTCTGCTCCAGTGCACGGTCCAGCGTTCCTGTCTTCAACATGCCGTCTGGCTTGTGTTCTTATTTTCAAAGTGAAAACAAAATAAAAGGCAAAAGTTTCAGGCGCAATATATTTGCAGTCTTGAAGCAACTTAGTTTTAGAGTATTTAAAGTCAACAGATTGACCTTGTTTGTGAGGAATGATGTATGTTTTGGAGTATAGTTAATACATGAACAAGAAATATTGGTTTATTCTAAATAATTGTATTATCTTAACTGGTGCCTGCTTATCTTAAAAGTTCAAATCAAGTAACTAGGTTTTGTTAAAATTCATATTGTAAATGTTATGGAAGGGGCCGTCCCCAAACTGTTCCCACAAAGTCGGGAGCATGAAATTGTCCAAAATGTCTTGGTATGCTGAAGCATTAAGTTCCTTTCACCTGGAACTAAGGGGCCAAGCCCAACCCCTGAAAAACAACCCCACACAATAATCCCCCCTCCACTAAACTTTACACTTGGCACAATGCAGTCAGGCAAGTGCCGTTCTCTTGGCAACCACCAAACCCAGACTCGTCCATCAGATTGCCAGACAGAGAAGTGTGATTGGTCACTTCAGAGAACACGTCTCCACTGCTCTAGAGTCCAGCGGCGGTGTGCTTTACACCACTGCATCCCACGCTTTGCATTGCACTTGGTGATGTTAGGCTTGGATGCAGCTGCTCGGCCATGGGAACCCATTCCATGAAGCTCTCTACGCACTGTTCTTGAGCTAATCTGAAGGCCACACAAAGTTTGCCGACTTCTGCACACTGTGCGCCTCAGCATGTGTTGACCCCGCTCTGTGATTTTACGTGGCATTTAGTTCTGGTTCCCGAATCTGATTGGCTGAGAGCCCTTTCCAATCATGCGATATTCTACTAATATCACACGGTTTCACAATTTGTATTACTCCGCTTGTTTCTGCCGGGTCTAACCTGGCAGCATCTCACAGTGAGCTTCAATGGCGAAGGAGCAAACCCAATATAATGTTACCGTTATTGTGTCAAGGAATGCAGTTTTAAGTTTTTTTTCAGGCGAGAATGTAGTTGTTAAAGGGATAGTTCACCCTGAAATGAAAATAAAGCCATCTTTTACTCACCCTGCTGTTGTTCCAATGCCTTATGTCCTTCTCTCTTTTTCGGACCTCAAAAACAGAAATTTAAAAAATAGTCCTGCACGCACTCTTCTATATAACGGCAGTGAATACACTCAAAAATATATATATAGCGTAATATAGCGACCAGGCTAAAATATTACAAAAATAATACAAAAGTATGTGCGCGTTCCAGGCACGTGCAGAGGGGGGGGGGGGGCTTTGGGTGCTCGAGCCCCTGCCCTTTTTCAAAATGAATCAAAAGTGCCCCTCTCAGACACATCAATGATAATATCGTGGTCAATAAAACTAAATAAATGTGATTATTATAACATGACATTGATGACAATGTATACAATAGTAACGAACGGCTCAAAAGTCGGACAATTTCTGTTGAGGCGTTGCCATAACGCGTTGCTATGGGTTGCGTGCGTTTTGACTGATTGCTGATTTTCCTCTGTTCGGAAGCGGCTCTCGAGCCAAATATGGTCCTTTCAGAGAGTGTGTGGCCTTACGGGAAAAAAAGTAAACCTTTTTTTTTTTTCATCCATAATCAGAGCTAATGTGTTGAATTACAAATCTATATATTATATATTTTAAAGTATTACACAATTCACCAATGCCCGTTTGTCATCATGTCATCGGCACCAACCAATCGTGATCTGGCAAAGCAAGTTCAAATTCCATTGGGCATGTGAAGTGGAGCGGTAATTTTCTGTTCTTATTCATAAATCGGTTGAAAATTACATGGACAGACGAACTAACGTTTCGGGCTTTCGGTATGGTGCGCGCGTGTACCGAACGGTTATGAATGCAATCTATAACAGTTAACAGTCGGCTTGTTTAAAGCGCGGAACACACTTCAATCCGAGTTCCCACACGAACATATTAAGTATTCAGTCCATTTTATCACGAAATTCAAACGATAAATGCCGTTTTAACGCTCTATTATGTGACGTGACAGATTGACGCGTATCAGTTCAACTTCAAGCGGCAGCGCGAGTGAACGCGATCATCTCTTCCTAAAGAAATGAATATCTAAAGGTATGTTGAGGATACATAACATTACAACTTACTGAAACGTATCATATGTTGTGTAATCGCTCCATCGGTGTTTCAACCGCGAAAAGACAATAAAACAGCTTGTAAACAATGTCATGTAGAATCACATTTACTTCAGAAGTCATTCAGTGCACAGCTGTGAGTTCACGAGAGAGATTAACTCTTTCACTGAATACATGCACTATATTAGCCTATTCGTTATATTAGCCTATATATATTCATTACCACTTACCCTGTAGTGATGTCTTGTTTATTTAATGTATGTTTAAATAAACCTGTCATGAAAATTACAGCCACTAAATTATTATATTTCAACAACGAATTGGAGAAAAAATTAAAATAATTAGATTTAGATATTAATGCAAAAACTGCCTTATGTGAAGCTTATGAGTGTTGATTATTATATCTAAAAATAAATAGCAAATGAATTTAGGCTAATAGTTTGGGCTCTATTGTTAATCTTTAATAGCAATATGTAAGGGCTCCCTATATAGTTTACACAGCATTATCTTTAAGAAACTTTTAGTTATAACTGAATTCATTTAAGGACAGACACAATTTTTTTTCATTAAACCACTGTTGAATAAAAAGCAATTTTGTAAAACTGCTGTACCGAATCCGTACCGAACCGTGACTTCAAAACCGAGGTAGGCTACGTACCGAACCGTCAGTTTTATGTACCGTTACACCCCTAAAATATATATATTTACATATTGCCCCTTTTTTACATTTGAGCCCCTGCCTCTGAAGAACTCTCTGCACGGCCCTGGCGCGTTCCTGTGAGTGTGTGCAAGCCGTCAGCAGCCGCTTATACTTACTACAACTCACACTGTTGTCATGGTACCCAGGATAAGCACACACACACACCATTTTGAGAAATCATGCTCAATAGAAACAAACACGACTCTCATCTTTTCTATAAGGTATATGATAATAAATAATACAATAATACTAACAATAAGATAAACCTCCTGAAGTGAATGTTGTGTACCGGTTGTCATGACAACATTGCGTGAGTGGCTGCTGACGGCTTGCACTCACTCACAGGAATGCACGCACAGAGCAACGGCCGAGCTCAGTATTTTGACTGAATATTACGGTTTCTTTCTCGCATAACCTTATAGTATGCCTCCTGAACACTTTCCATATATGACGTGCGTCTCACTGTATCATTGTGTGATACTTTTGTATAATTTTTGTCATGTTTTAGCCTGGTCGCTATTTACCTATATGGAGGAGCGCGTGCAGGACTATTTTTTTAAATTTCTGCTTTTGAGGTCAGAAAAAGATAGAAGGACATAGGGCATTAGAACAACAACAGGGTGAGTAAAATATGGCTTTATTTTCATTTCAGGGTGAAATATCCCTTTATGGGCTCAAATATGCAATTTATATGTAACAGCGCAAAATACACACAAATCTCGAAATGACGTTTTGGTAATAATCCTCGTAAACACAGTCGGTTATGTCTTAAGTGAAAGTAAACACTGAGAAAGAGCGCGTGCGTAACAGTATATTGGGTCCGTGCAGATTGTAAAGTGACAGCAGCCTATAAATCTGCTGCAGTCATTATTGTTAATGAAACAACGAAAGACAAAGATAAAGTCACTCACTGCTCCTGAATGAATAAACCAGAGTTTTTATAAGGATTAGTCTATATTTAATGTACACAGCAGTGTTATTTTACATTTGATTACTTTATTCAATTTTTTTGTTTTAGGCTATTATTATCTGAATACCACTGTTAGCACATCTTCCTGAATAAGCACTGTTTATTTAATTTGTATTTTTGTCCCGTTGTATTTTATTTGTTCTTATTGTATTTCTGACTGTTTACTTCTGTAGGACTTTTACTTATATTAATTAACCTAGCATTAGTTTTTACTGAAGTAGCAATAATTGTGAAATTCTGACATTTAAAATGACTTAAATCATGATATACGACTTTGATCATATCACCCACCTATAACCATGTTAAATAATCGCAATTATGATTTTTGCAATAATCGAGCAGCCCTATATTTTACAGTGGTGTACAGTTTTCCAGACCCTCTACAGTTCTTCACTTGGACACGAGAAGACAAGCGTGGCAGTGGTTAAAAAAAAGTGCTTCTCTCTCTGAATACGTCTGGAGGATGTATAAACACACTTTGCTGAAAATATATTAAGGAGACGCTCACCCTATCTTCTCCCTACCCTCGAGGAGGGCTGTAGGTAACAAATCAAACAGGAATCCGAGCCCCAAAACATTCCCTCCTGGAAGCATCGTCTTTCCTCACAATGGTTCCTGCTTATCTCTGCCCAAACACCTGCCATGTTGGTTCCTACTTATCTAGTGATTACAGCTGTAGCCATTTTGCAATGATTCACCGCAAAATTATTTAGAAAATAAATAAACATCCCAAACATTCAGAGACTAGAGCCCCGT
The DNA here is from genome assembly GCF_949357685.1 of Gobio gobio. NCBI lineage: Eukaryota > Metazoa > Chordata > Actinopteri > Cypriniformes > Gobionidae > Gobio > Gobio gobio. The sequence goes on along the minus strand of NC_137117.1, from coordinate 16,947,052 downwards.
TGACTGAACTGCTCTTTGAAGGTTTAGCGAGGGGGTGCGGGGGGGAACGTGTTTTATATTAATAGCTCTTTCTCCTTTACTCGTATGTTCTCTAAGTTATTACCCTGGCATCAGTAAGAGCACTTCAAGGTGACACAGGTCCTACAGAGGGGTAAACACACATCTCTCTGATCTTTTCAATGGGGTCGCCTGGCTGATTTGGGCTAAAGATGCTTTTTTGCCCTGTGAAATTTGAACTATTGACGTTTCTTATATTCCTGACTGCAGGAGTGATCGATCAGGTGGAAACTTCTGCTCGCGTCGGCTTGATGATGCAGAGCTTGAAGAACTGCTTTAGTGAAACATACAGTAATTACAGCAACTAAAGAAGCTAATTTGGCATTCTGAGAATGTTTTTAAGATGCGTATCAAACTATAAGCCTTTCAGACTTTGGCTCCCACTCATTTCAGAGCGCATTATATTTCTCTTTGAAATGCACTAGAGACCAAAATAATGGTTTTCGTAATCAGTGCAACACAATTATATTCACAGATGTATTGTTACTGCATTAAGCTACAATTTTTCACAAATCCAACTGTACTAAATGCCTGAATTCTGATTGGATGAGTCGAAAATAAAGTGGCAAAAAAGGTAATAATAGCATTGATGCTGTAATTATTATAATAATAATAAATATAATTATAATCGTTGCTATTATTATTATTATACACATGTAAATATCTTTTTTACAGTCTATGGTAAATATACATACTTGTAGTTTATTTATAACAACAAATGTGTATTTTTATTATTCAATAATAATAATAATATTTTTTATATACTGAATGTTTTATTTTTGTCGCTATTGTAAATATTATTATATTATTATAATTATAATAATAATAAATAAACATAAATAATGATACACTATTGTTATTATTTTACTGTTGTTGTAAAATAACTCTGCATTTGACGTGAAATGAGATATATATATATATATATATATATATATATATATATATATATATATATATATATATATATATATATATATATATATATATATATATATATATATATATATATATATATATATATTAGGGATGCCACAATTCTCAATATAATATTGAACCTTTAATATAAAGCCGTTTTAAAGCCTTGCCGGTCATTCACGTGCTTATGCACTGTTTTAACATGCGCTTTTCCAAGCGTGCGCACTAAACGCCTGTCAAACACGTGATTACTGGACTAAGGAGTCTTACTGCGCTAATACTGTCAAATACACACAAGGTTAACATAAACACAGTCGGTTATGTCTAAAGTGAAAGTAAAATCGGCGTGTGGTTTGTATATTAGATGCACGCAGGTCTTAAAGGGTTAGTTCACCCAAAAATGAAAATTCTGTCATTAATTACTTACCCTCATGTCGTTCGACACCCGTAAGACGGCCTCATGAAGCTTCGAAGCGCTATGTGAGTCGAATCATGATTCGGATCGCGTGTCAAACCGCCAAACTACTGAAATTTGGCGATCCAAACTATACTCATTCGACTCACTGATTCATAACGCTTCGAAGCTTCATGAGGCCGTGTTTTGAAATCGTCATCACTGTATAAGTCGTTATTTAGGGTTTTTTTGCGCACAAAAACTATTCTCGCCGATTCATAAAGTTATTTTAGAACCACTGTAGTGAGATGGACTTTGTAACGACGTCTTTAGTACCTTTTAAGGGTCTTGAGAGTGAACCATTGTGCCAATGGAGGCCTTTCAGAGCCATCAGATTTCAACTAAAATATCTGCATTTGTGTTCCGAAGACGAACGGAGGTCTTACGGGTGTCGAACGACATGAGGGTAAGTAATTAATGACATAATTTTCATTTTTGGGTGAACTAACCCTTTAAATTGACTGCAGGCAGCCTAGTGAACACGCTGTCCTTAAAGGGACAGTTCACCTCTAAAATTGTAGTATCTCTAGTATTCACTATAGTATTTTTCCTATCCCTTTAATGTTAATACAACAACAAAAGACAAATAGAAATAGTGGCTTTAATAAGAATCAATGTATATTTTATAGTGAAGTCTATGTAGTGTTTTATTTTTATTTTATTTTATATATATATATATATATATTATACAATACACTAGGAATGTGTACAAGGTTTTTTTTAAAGTAAAGTTCTAAGTTTAAGTAAGGAAAATAAAGAAAAATAAAGGAAAATTAAGGAAAATAAAGAAAGAGTATTGCAATAAAAAAACTGTCTTTTTTCTCCTTAACCTCTTGCTGTTCCTGTTGCTTAAGAATAGAATAGAAAAAAACTGATGTGACAAGCCATCAGAACCGTACTGAACCGAAAACTGTGGTTAAAAACCGAGGTATGTATTGAAACGTGGACTAACTGTATTGTTGCATCCCTAAAATATATATATATATATATTACGGCAACTTCTAGCCTTCTACAGCCTTATATATAGCCTTCTAGACCCAATCATGACAAGTTTGGACTTTATACAGGTGATATTATAAAACCATGAACATCCTGAATAAAGATATGTTTAGCTGACGGACCATAACAGAGACATCAGTCAAGGTTCTTGTCCATAATAAGTAACCTATTAAATTTCAATGGCTGTGTCAGCTATTACCGTTCCTCATGTAATATTTATCTAAGTGTCGACTGAGCTGACTGGAGAAGTACAGGTATTGTGCTGAATGGAAAAATGAAGCGCTTCCTCCAAAACCATTGCGATTTAGTGAGAGCGACAGGTGAAACAGGAAGTAGTCGTGATTACGTTCACATGGGATGACTCCAGGGCTGTTTTTATAATGCATACGCTGCGGTGCAATGAAGATCTCCGTGTTCTTTCTTGGCATATTCCCACATTGGTTGAGAAGATCCACCTCAGTTCTGTCTGACAGATTTTCCTGAAAGTAACACTGCCCCCTGGTGCTCAAACATAATTACTTGCTAACACATCTGCCCCCCCCCCCCCCCCCCCCCCCACCCCTTCTTATGGATGAAAACCTTTACAAAAAAAAATCTGATGCTCTGGAAAAGAAGAAAAAAAAAACACCCCGAGACCACAGACACACATTTTAGCAGGAGATAAGATTGCATTTTGGTGTTGCATGCCACGAATCAGCATTTCTGCTTAGGATTCCGCTGGATCAGCTGCGCTCAGATTTGTGCTGCGGGAGCCTTCGGTTATCAATTACTTAACAGCGTACAGCAAGTTTTCCCCAAAAATTCCCTCTTGATTGCGACATCATAATCAGAAACGCTGCTTCCACAAAGGGACCAATTAAAAGTCGCTGCCTTGATGCATTAAGCCAGCCAGCGATTAGCGAATCAACATGTAATCTCGGAAACTTCCGCTTGAGCGATTCGTGTTGGTCAGCGAAGTGCCTTCAGCTGAGGAAATCTTTTGAAACTCTAATCTTGTCAGGCCGAGAGCGGGAAAGGTGTTTAGTGTTTACAGTTTACAGAGACGAATCCGTTTTTCTATAGAGCCACGGCGCGAGATAAGCCCGATGAGGAATGCAACATGTCATTTAAAAGTACATAGAGGGCTTAAACTGACATATTGATGTATTACAGGAGGATAAGACAGCAGCTGCTAACTCTTTGTAAGCTACCGCTACAATTCATTTAGTGCTAAACGCCTTAATTGATGAGTAGGAGTGTATATTTCGAAAGGCGCCAGAAAATCTTCACTCGTTAGCAGAATTAAAACGACATTTCGAGATCGATTCAACAGGTGCCTGTGGGGAAATATTCAAGGTTTAGTAACACTGGAGTAGTCCTGTGTTACTGCGGTTTATGAGGATGGCTCTAATGAGCGTGAAAAACCATAGCCGCCATCTGTTTCAAATGTGCAAGACTTGTCATCCGCTGGAAATCTCCATGGCTCCCTAGTTAAAACATCACAGGTTAACTGTTAAGGATGTCACATTTGTTCCGGAGAAATGTTTGTGATTTTCATCCAGTGCCAAAGCTTTTAGAGACCACCACTGTGAGGAATATGCGTTTGCATATCTCTTCATTTGACACATCTAATTTGGCCTCAATTATCCAGCTCAAGCAAAATGAAACCTAGACAGTCTTTTTTTTCCTCTTCGTTCGTAGACATTATGGGTAACGAGCTGGACCAAGGGTGCAGACGAGGACCACATCCAAATATGAGATTCATAAACCAACAACAGCAATTACTGTATGCATCTTTCATAATGGTCTTATCAGTTCATATCTGTCATATCTGTACATTTTTCTTGTCTGTTAGTCATAATAGACTGTGTGTCTTGCCAGCGCTCAAATTAGATTCTTGTGCCTGCCTTCAAAATCAGTTAATGTTGTTCTGAAACTTTGGAAACATGGGGGGAAAAAACAGACATCAAAGTCAGATGTTAGACGTGGTGACGGAATAAAAGTGGAACTTAAATTGATGCCCAGCGTGAAAGCATGAACAATTAACACTTTGATTTAATTATATCGTCGTCATTTATTTGAATGTTTCATTTCAGAGAAGATCAATTATTTCTGTAAAAAATCATTAGAGATGCTTGCTAAAGTATTAAACTTTGGTGTAATAACTTGCCTTGCATTGTTTGTGCTATAGACATGTCAGTCATTCACACACTGAAGAAGGGACCAGAATATCAGAGACTTGAGGGGGTGTTTTGACACACTGTAAAAAAACTAAAAATCACGTTTCTTTTTTACAAAAAAAAGAAAAAAAAACCTGGCAGATGTGGTTGCCAGAATATTTCTGTAAAAAGTACAATAAAAATGTAAACATTTAAACTGTAGTTTACAAACAAGAAAATTGCTGACAACTGTTGAATCCAACAATGCACACTGCTACTAAAACCTATTAAAATATACTGACAACCAACCACCATGATAATGCAGCTGGTAAAAGAGGAACTAAATTATACTAATGTAAAGGAGTCATTCACACAAACACAAAACACCATCATGGTAACACGCATGACACTAAAATAAGGCAATGCACATTCATTAAACAACAGAAGATGTTGTGGAGTGTTATAAGTGAGGAGACGGGAGACAGAGATGCGTCGAGTCAGCTTTACTATCCACTTCAATCATTTACATTACTGTTCAGCGAAATGTAAACAACAGTCACACAACGTTAACCCGGAAGCGCCTAACTCGAAACCCCGCTCCCTTAAAGGTACAGTCTCTGGGTGAATGTCTCTCTGTTTAACTTGTGGGTCAGCACACAGGCCCCCCCAGAATTCACCCATAATAACAGGCCCATACCGAAGAGGTACTCAAAATAGAACAAGAACCCTATTCACTAGTGCGAAACAGAACAGTCCAGCTCATAACAGTCCCTAAGAGTCAACGTATAGGGGGGCAGACCAGGCAGCCATACCGGCTGCGCTTAACAGGAAAGGGGCAAGGGGCGGGGCAGGGACTGTGCCAGGGGAGAGGGCAGGGGCCGAGGCTGCTGCTGGAGGTCGCCCTCTCCGTGGGGGCTGGGCCAGCTGAAGCGGTTCGTCAATATCCACATGAGCAGGCTTGAGACGGTCTATAGCCACCCGCTCAGGCCTGCCCCCCATATCCACAACAAAGTTCTCAGACCCTCCGGCCAGGACACGGAAGGGCCCATCGTAGGGGGGCTGCAGCAGGGTACGATGGCCATCGTGGCGGATAAAAACGTACTTGGCTGACGGTAAATCCTTGGGCACGTAGGACTGGGGGAGGCCATGGTGAGACGTTGGAATGGGAACAAAAGCGTCGGCAATGTTCCTGGACACAGCACGATGGGCGGCAACCGACCAAGGGGCCGTGGCACCTGGAAGAAACTCCCCCGGAACGCGCAGGGGCTGGCCGTACACCAGCTCGGCTGAAGAGGCTTGAAGATCTTCCTTGGGGGCGGAGCAAAGGCCCAGCATAACCCATGGGAGGCGGTCAACCCAGTTGTTGTCCGTAAGGCTAGCCCTGAGCGCAGCCTTCATGTCCCGATGAAACCGCTCGCAAAGTCCGTTGCTCTGTGGGTTGTGGTACAGTGGAGCTTCACCCCCAGAACCTCGGCGACCAAAGCTCTGATGTGAACTGCGGACCCCGGTCCGAAGAGAGGTCGGACGGTGTTCCGAAACGGGCCACCCAAGCCATAATGAACACCCGGGCTACTTCGGCTGATGTAATGGAGGACAGGGGAACCATTTCTGGCCACCTAGTTGTCCTGTCCACCATAGTGAGGAGGTAAGTATAACCACGGGAGGGGGGCAGTGGGCCCACCAGGTCCACATTCACGTGATCAAAACGTCTCTCTGGCACTTTAAAGGGTGCCAAAGGTGCCTTGGTATGACGAGTCACCTTTGCGCGCTGGCACGCCACACAGGCAGCAGCCCAGGCCCTAACGTCCCTCCGCAGGCCTGGCCAGACGAACTTGGCCCCCACCAGCTTGGTAGAGGCCTTCACCCCAGGGTGGGAAAGGCCGTGGATGGCGTCAAAAACCTTTCGCCTCCAACCAGCAGGTACCATGGGGCGCGGTTGGCCAGTGGAGACATCGCAGAGGAGTGTAGCGTTGGCCGTGTCAAATCTTTCTTGAGCAGCGCCGTGGGGCCGTCCTGTAGGCTTGTACCTCCGAGTCCGCAGACTGATCCTCAGCCATGGCTGCGTAGTTGAGACCCAAGTGGACGGATCCAGTGACTGCCCGGGAGAGGCAGTCAGCGACTAAATTATCTTTGCCGGCCACATGCTGAATGTCAGTGGTGTACTCGGAGATGGCAGAGAGCTGGCGCTGCTGTCGACCAGACCATGGCCTACGAAGACTTGGCCATGGCGAACGTCAGCGGCTTGTGGTCAACGAAAGCCGTGAACCGCCGGCTTCATTTCAGAAAACGGAAAAGACCCAGGAGCTCCCTGTCGAAGGTGCTGTATTTCCTCTCATTGTCACAGAGCTTCCTGCTGAAAAAGGCCAGCGGCTGCCAGGCTCCTCCTACCCACTGCTCACACACAGCTCCCACTGCATAATCAGAGGCGTCCGTGGTAAGAGCAACTGGGGCGGTCGGAGACGGGTGCGCCAGCAGAGCAGCGTTGGCCAGCGCGGTTTTGGCAGCCTCCAGGGCCCCATTCATCTCCGGGGACCAATCCAACACGTCCGCCGGTTTTCCACCCCGCAAGGCGTCGTACAAGGGTTGCATGAGTTGGGCCGCATGGGGGAGGAAACGTTTGTAGAAATTTACCATGCCCAGAAACTCCTGCAGGGACTTCACGGTGCGTGGGCGTGGAAAACTGGCTACAGCGTCCACCTTGGCAGGGAGGGGGACAGCCCCCTGCGGGGTGACGTGGTGGCCGAGGAAGGTGATGGACGACCGGCCAAACTCGCACTTGGCCGGGTTAATGATGAGACCATGCTCACTAAGACGGCCAAACAATTGCCGGAGATGCGTCAGGTGGTCGTCGACGGACGCGCTGACCATGAGAATGTCGTCCAAATAAACAAAAAGGAAAGGCATGTCCCGCAGCACAGAGTCCATGAGGAGCTGAAACGTCTGCGCTGCCCCCTTGAGGCCAATAGGCATCCATAGAAACTCAAAAAGGCCAAAGGGTGTGATGACTGCTGTCTTGGGGACATCCTGTGGGTGGACAGGCACCTGGTGGTAACCGCGAACCAGGTCCACCTTCGAAAAGATGGTGGCGCCGGCTAGGTGGGCGGAGAAGTCCTGTATATGCGGCACTGGGTACCGATCGGGGGTGGTGGCATTGTTCAGGCAACGGAAATCACCACAGGGACGCCAACCGCCATCAGCTTTGGTCACCATGTGTAGGGGGGAAGCCCACGGGCTGTTGGAGCGTCGCACGATGCCGAGGTGCTCCATGGTGGCAAACTCCTCCCTGGCGATCGTGAGCTTGGCAGAGTCGAGGCGCCGTGCACGTGCATAGACCCGGGGGGCCCACTGTGGTAATGTAGTGCTCCACGCCATGCTTAGCCACCGCCGATGAGAACGTGGGCGTGGTGATATCAGGGAACTCAGCCAGTAGGCGTTGATACCGGTCTCCAGTGGCAAGCGTGTTTGACAAACAATGCGCCCCCGCCCCTCCAAGCGTGCAGGGGTATGAAGCAAAAGAAAGGGCGTCGGTCAGGCGGCAGTTCGTTACATCCACCAACAGCCTGTAAGCGCAGAGGAAATCCGCCCCCAGGAGAGATGTAGACACAGCGGCCATGACGAAATCCCATCCAAACTCGCCCGCCGAAACACATTTCCACATACCTCGTGCCATAAGTACGAATGGGTGTGCCGTTAGCGGCATCCATCGGGGGGCCATGGCCTCCAGCCATGGTGTCCACAGGCTTCGGTGGCAGGATGCTGCGCTGAGCCCCAGAATCAACCAGCAGCCGCCGGCCAGACAAGGCGTCAGTGATGAATAACAGCTTGCAGTCGCGGCCAACGCCCATAGTTACTAATGAGCACCAGCCCTGGCTTTTCCCTGGGCTCCAAAACTGCAAGGCTGGCGACACTGCTTGGCCTTGGCCCCAAACCTGGAGTGGTAGTAACACCACCCATCCTCGCGCTGTCGGCGGGCTGTCACAGCAGCTGCGGTGTCCGTGTCGTCCACCGGGGGTGGAAATGGCGCAGACTGGTGTTGGGGAGGCAACAGCGCATGGGCAAACTGCTGCCGGTTTGCGAGGAAAATCCTGTCTGCCTCCACAGCCATCGCCCGGTAGTCTCTGGAGGAAAGGGTGGGGGAACTGGCCAGTGCGGTGCGCACGGGTGCTGGAAGCTGCCGCAGGAAAGTGTGGGCGAAAAGGAATGATGGATCCGCCGAACCCAGCACAGCCAGCATCCTCTCCATTAACTCAGATGGCTTGCTATCGCCCAGGCCATTCAGGGAAAGCAGGCGGTCTGCTTTCTCCAGCTTTGACAGCTCAAAGAGGTTCAACAGGAATGTTTTAAGCGGGTTGTACTTGCCGTCAGCCGGAGGAGCCTCTAATAGCGCCATAGCCCTGGCTGTTGTCGAGGCATCCAAAGCCGCTACTACATGGAAATACTTTGTAACGTCCTGTGTTATCCCTCTCAACTGAAACTGAGCCTCGATGTGCTGAAACCACGGCCGTGGATTGTTCTGCCAAAAGTCCGGCAACTTGATGGTGGCAGCGTAGATCGCGTTGACATTAGCCGTGCCCGCTAACAGCGGCCGGTGCCGCGGCCGCATCATTTTCACCACCGCCGTTGTGTGACATAATTCAACTCACGTCGGGGTCACCAATATGGAGTGTTATAAGTGAGGAGACGGGAGACAGAGATGTGTCGAGTCAGCTTTACTATCCACTTCAATAATTTACATTACTGTACAGCGAAATGTAAACAACAGTCACACAACGTTAACCCGGAAGCGCTTAAATCGAAACCCTACTCCCTTAAAGGTACAGTCTCTGGGTGAATGTCTCTCTGTTTAACTTGTGGGTCACCACAATGTAACATAAATGTGCATAACTGATAACAAATATTAAGAAACAATTATATTAACAAAATACTTTCAAATGTGAAGTGTCACACAGGGAATTCTGGGAGCGTCAGTTTAGTTTTTATTGTAAATTATAATTTGATTGACGCTACAGAAAAAAAAACATGTCTTTTTTACAGTAAAATACTATTATTCACAACACTTATACTTATTTACAAGAGACACACTAGTACACTGTAAAATCCAACAAGGATTCTAAATAACACTTTTTAGTTAACTTTACTTAATTGTAAAAATCTAGTAATCTGTACTATTCACATACTATTCCTTGTTTACTCAGAAAACCCAAGTTAAGATTAATTGATTGATTGGAGTGCCATTTTGTTGAAAAAACCATTATGGTGATCAGTGTTCACTTTGGTTGGCCACTTGGAACATCCATATTATTATAACTCTGTTCCTAATAGATGCAGCGATGCAACAAGAAATCAGTTATTTAGTTTCAAAGGAAGAGAAGTAATACATAGGTTGCTTTTAAAAGTTGACCTAGCTTCTGACTGAATAATTAACTATCGTTAATGATTTAGTCAGAAATTAAAATCACCTTTTACAATTATCCTATGTAATATTTCCCTTTATGTTGTATAATGATCGTTTACAATTGTATTGCTAATGTAACGGAGGCCAGCTAATAGTTGCTGTGCGAGTAAACCTCACTCCTCTGATCTGAAGAGACGCTCTCAAGAGATGACTGACACTAGTCAGTGAAAGTAAAGTTCAGGGCAAGAAACGTGGTCAATAAACAAACGCAGGATCGAGAACAATAGCGGCACTACTGGCAGCAAACTAATCCAAATCTGTAATCCAAAAGTCGTGGTCATAAACAGGCAGGGAAACAGACACACAGCAAATAAACAGGGTAATGGTAAACTGGAAATACTTTGCAGCATAATCCTCAAACAACATGGCTTATAATGGGTAGGAACAGGAAGTGATGCGAGAAGAACCGGCAGTATTCAGTACTCGGGAGATGGCTCCCTCTGGTGGTCGGAGGAATAGAAGGCGGATACAGATGTTGTATTATGCATATTCCTAGGATATTGCTGTTTATAAGTACTTCTTAATGCTTTTTTCTGCATGACCATATTCTACATCCCTTTATCCTACCCAATACCTAAACTTAACAACTACCTTACTAACTATTAATAAGCAGTGATTAGAAGTTTATTGAGGCAAAAGTCATAGTTAATAGTTGGTTGAAAGTGAGAAATGGACCCTAATCTAAAGTGTGACAAGTTTATTGGATCTTGTCTTTGTGTTTTCTATAGCTTTTGCACAGATATTTTATTATATTGTATTACAACGCTTTAGAACATTACTTATTCACAAGTGTACGAAAGAGGCAAAAGTAATTGCAAATCATCTTCTTTGTGTTTTCCACTGCTCTGTTTGATAATCACATACAACACCCTAGAATTGTGATGGTAAATTTTGCACAGATTATTATTATTATTATTATTATTATTATTATCCTTATTTTTACAATGCTTCAGAACATCATTACTTATTACATGTGTTTTCCGCAGGTCTGCTTGATAACTACACACAACACCCTAAAATTGTGATAGTAAATTTTACAGAGATTAATAATTTAATATTTTCTTTTATGTTATTACAACACTTCAGAACAACATTACTTATTCACAAGTATAAGAATGAGGAATAAGTCATTTGATTTGATCTTGTATTTGTGTTTTCCACATAGCCTGAAAACCTGGATGCCTGAACAGTAACCACACCACGAACTAGCCTTACACATCCGCAGCGAATTCGCAAGATGGAAGCGGCACTCTTCTGATTCATTTGTGAAATTATGTATTCATGGGTTTCTCTTCTGAAATGGCATTTTCCAAACAGAAAGCAGCACCCTGTCAGCCTTGAGTGCTTTGTGGAATTGTTTAATTGGTTTGCGCTTTCGTTCAATTGATTGCAGGATTTCAGGGAGTGTTGTGATGCAGGCTAAAAGCTCCAGGACAGTGAGGAGAGATGAATTGTGGGACATAAAAGAAAAGGTCAGCGGCTCTGGTGTAAAGGGCACTGCTCACAGTGTATTAGAATGGAATAATTGACAGATATGCTTGTTAGCTTGTTTTTTATAAGAACACACCCTGGTAATTGAAAACATGTGTTTAGTGTACAGCATTCTGTTTTCTTTCATTTAGTGTTCAGGCATTTAAACTAGATGTGTTGACTGGCACTCGAAGTGCAATTCAAATTTGAATTTAGGGAAGTAGAGTTCAAATTTATTGAATTTCAAAGAAATTAATATAACAGGTTTTTTTAAAAAGATAAAAGCATAGTTTATTGGCTTTAAGCTCAGATAGACAGACATGCCGATATAAGACAAAAATAGATAGATAGATAGATAGATAGATAGATAGATAGATAGATAGATAGATAGATAGATAGATAGATAGACAGACAGACAGACAGACAGACAGACAGACAGACAGACAGACAGACAGACAGACAGACAGATGATGATAGATAGACATAGATAGATAATAGACAGACAGACGATGATAGACAGATAGATAGATAGATAGATAGACAGACAGACAGACAGACAGACAGACGATGATAGATAGACAGATGATGATAGATATACATTGATAGATAAATAGATAGACAGACAGACAGATGATTATAAATAGACAGATGATAGATAGATAGATAGACAGACAGACAGACAGACAGACAGACAGACGATGATAGATAGATATTGATTGATAGATAGATAGACAGACAGACGATGATAGATAGATAGATAGATAGATAGATAGATAGATAGATAGATAGATAGATAGATAGATAGATAGATAGATAGATAGATAGATAGATAGATAGATAGATAGATAGATAGATAGATAGATAGATAGATAGATAGATAGATAGATAGATAGATAGATAGATAGATAGATAGATAGATAGATAGATAGATAGATAGATAGATAGATAGATAGGCAGGCAGGCAGGCAGGCAGGCAGGCAGGCAGACAGACAGACAGACAGACAGACAGACAGACAGACAGACAGACAGACAGATGATGATAGATAGACAGACAGACAGACAGACGATGATAGATAGACAGACGATGATAGATAGACAGATGATGATGGATAGACATACAGACAGACAGACAGACAGACAGAGATAGACAGACAGACAGACAGACAGACAGACAGACAATTATAGACAGACAGACAATTATAGACAGACAGACAGACGGACGTAGATAGATCGATCCCAAGTCTCTATGATAAAGCAATAGTAATACAAGGAAAAAACAGAAGACCTTAAGTAACAGTTTATTTGCCACATGGAGGTAATTCAGCCTATAAGAATCTCTTCTCATTAGTGTGGGTGATTTGGAGAGGCTGCCATTATGAGTGAAACTGTAGCAAAAATCCATTTCTTGTTTGTCTAAAAACTGCATGTTTAGAATTTACATGAAAACACCAGCCTAATCCTTAAAACGGAGCCGACACTGAGCTTTCATCTCCGTCCTCTTGATTCTAATTTGGCTCCTTGGTTGCGACTGGATCTTGTAGATAATTTGCTTTTGGTTTTCTCTTTAACGGCTTTGCGCAGGATGGATAGGTACAGAGAAACGGCATTAAACTAAGAGCTACTGTACCAGCCGCGGTCTTCATCAAACTCTTTTGCATGCACAGGAAATTCAAATTTTTTAAAAATGTTTCCTCATTATTTAAACATTCGCATCTGTTTTCATAATGGGTGGCACTTAAAGATAATGAAGCCTAATAAGCTTTTAATGCTGGTTTTAATGCATTCACAAAGAGAACACAAAAGAACAGATGGCGGGTTCTAAATCCACATCTCGCCCCAAAACCTTTGGTGTTGTGTATGTGTGTGTACGCGAGTGCACGTGTGTAATATCTGTATTTAAAATACCCAGCATGCAGCTGCAGCATCCTTTATCCCTACTGATGGAATGCTCTGGTTTGCCCTGAAACATGCCATTCAAACGTTCAAAAGGGGAAATGTGTACGGTGCGCTCGTGTACCGAACGGTTATGAATGCAATCAGGCATAACATTATGACCACCTTCCTAATATTGTGTTGGTCCCCTTTTGCTACCAAAACAGCCCTGACCCATCGAGGCATGGACTCCACTAGACCCCTGAAGGGATGTTAAAGAATACATGAATCATCAGACCAGGCCACCTTCTTCCATTGCTCCGTGGTCCAGTTCTGATGCTCACGTGCCCACTGTTGCCGCTTTTGGCGGTGGACAGGGGTCAGCATGGGCACTCTGACTGGTCTGCGGCTATACAGCCCCATATACAACAAACTGTGATGCACTGTGTATTCTGACACCTTTCAATCAGATCCAGCATTAACCTCTTTTGCAATTTGAGCTACAGTAGCTCGTCTGTTTGATCGGACCACATGGGCCAGCCTTCGCTTCCAACGTGCATCAATGACCCGCCAGTTCACCACTGTTCCTTCCTTGGACCACTTTTGATAGATACTGACCCCTGCAGACCGGGAACACCCCACAAGAGCTGCAGTTTTGGAGATGCTCTTGCCCAGTTGTCTAGCCATCACAATTTGGCCCTTGTCAAACTCGCTCAAATCCTTGCGCTTGCCCATTTTTCCTGCTTCACATCACATCAACTTTGAGGACATAATGTTCACTTGCTGCCTAATATATCCCACCCACTAACAGGTGCAGTGATGAAGAGATAATCAGTGTTATTCACTTCACCTCATCGGTGTATCTATCATATGATTTTATTTTATTATTAAATAATATTTTAGTAATTTCTTTAGGCTTTGCCCAATGTGCAACATTAATGGAACATGATTTTATAATAAATTAGATTTTTGCAAATATAAGCATATACTGTATATATATATAAACATAAAAGGCGGGGGAGACGTGGAGGAACGCGTGCTAAGCTAACGCTTACTCCTCATCGGCTCTCTTTACCCAGCATTTTCCTTGCCAATGTACGGTTGCTAGTGAACAAAATGGAGGAGATTCGACTCAGCATCACACACAGTAAGAAACTTTTGAACTGTAACGTCCTAATATTCATGGAAACCTGGTTAAACAGCGGAATACCGGACACCGCTATCGAGCTAGCGGGACGCCACACACTCCGGGCGGATAGAACATTAGATGGCTCTGGGAAGAGCAGAGGGGGTGGATTGTGCATTTATATTAACAAAGCTTGGTGCACAAACTCTGCTATTGTTGGGAGTCATTGTTCAGCTAACCTGGAGTTTCTCATGGTTAAATGTAGACCGTTTTATCTACCCCGGGAGTTCACCTCCACTATTATCACAGCAGCCTATATTCCACCCGATGCTGATGCCAAGCTTGCTATGAAAGAACTTCACGCAGCCATCAGTAAACAACAGACTGATCACCCGGAAGCTGCGTTTATTGTTGCAGGTGACTTTAATCACTCAAACTTAAAGTCAGTGCTACCCAAGTTTCACCAGCATGTTTCCTGCCACACCAGAGGAAACAAAACCTTAGACCATGTCTACACAAACATGGCCGGAGCTTACGTTGCGACACCCCTCCCCCACCTGGGACAGTCAGATCACCTCGCTTTGTTTCTCAGACCCAAATATTCACTCCTCATCAACCGCGTGAAGCCATCAATGAAAACCATCAAGGTGTGGCCTGCGGGGGCAGACTCCACACTCCAGGAAAGGTTTCTAAACACAGACTGGAGTATGTTTGCTTCTCAAGCCACCAGTGGCGCTCACACGGACATTGACTCCTACACCTCCTCAGTATTGGATCATATCAATACCACCATCGACAGTGTTACAACCCAGAAACAGATCACCACATACCCAAATCAGAAGCCTTGGATGAACAGGGAAGTACGACTCCTGCTGAAGTCACGCAATACTGCCTTCAGATCAGGAGATGCACAAGCCTACAGCGCATCCAGGGCAAACCTGAAGAGGGGCATCAAAAAGGCCAAGCACTGCTACAAGCTTAAGATTGAGGGTCACTTTTCCAACTCTGACCCTCGACGCATGTGGCAGGGCATCCAGGCCATCAGTGACTACAAACCCCCCCACTCCACCCCCGCAGCCACTGATGTCAACTTCCTGAATGAGCTAAATTACTTTTATGCTCGTTTTGAAAGAGACAACAGAGAAACTGCCACCAAGCTCAAACCCTCAGCTGACCACCCACCAATCACACTCTCCACCACAGATGTCTGCAAGGCACTGAGCCGGATCAGCGCGCACAAGGCTGCTGGACCAGACAACATCCCTGGACGTGTGCTCAGGGCATGTGCGGAGCAGCTCGCTGGGGTTTTTACAGACATTTTCAACCTGTCTCTCGCCCAAGCAGCTGTACCATCATGCTTTAAACGCACTTCCATTGTGCCAGTGCCGAAACACTCCAGCCCGAGGTGCCCTAATGACTACCGCCCTGTAGCACTCACACCCATCATTATGAAGTGCTTTGAGCGGCTGGTCCTGGAACACCTAAAAGACTCTATACCATCCACATTGGACTCACACCAGTTTGCCTACCGCAGCAATAGGAGCACAGAGGATGCCGTTTCCATGGCACTGCACTCTGTGCTCACCCATCTGGACAGTAAAAACACTTATGCACGCATGCTGTTTGTTGACTTCAGCTCAGCATTCAACACTGTCATCCCATCCAAGTTAATTGCCAAACTTGGAGACCTGGGCATCAACACTTCAATGTGCAACTGGATTTTGGACTTCCTAACTGACAGACCCCAGAATGTTCGATCAGGATCCACCTGCTCCACATCCATCACTCTTAACACTGGTGTACCACAGGGCTGTGTGCTAAGTCCGTTTCTCTACTCCCTCTTCACCTCCGACTGCAAGCCTGTGTATGGAACTAATTCCATCGTCAAGTTTGCGGACGACACTACGGTGATTGGTCTCATCAGCAACAACGATGAGACTGCCTACAGGGAGGAGATCCAGCATCTGGCCACATGGTGCGCTGATAATAACCTGCTCCTCAACACCACCAAAACGAAGGAGCTCATTGTGGACTTCAGGAAGGAGTCAAGAGGCACACACGACACCATCCACATCAATGGAATGGCTGTTGAGCGTGTCTCCAGTTTCAAGTTCCTGGGGACCCACATCTCGGCGGACATGTCGTAGACGACCAACACCTCCAGCCTGGTCAAGAAGGCTCACCAGCGCCTCTTCTTCCTGAGGACACTGAGGAAGAATCAGCTCTCCTCGGCTATCCTGGTGAACTTCTACCGCTGCGCAATAGAAAGCATCCTGACCAACTGTGTGGCAGTGTGGTATGGGAGCTGCTCTGTTGCGGAGCGCAAGGCACTGCAGCGGGTGGTGAAAACTGCCCAGCGCATCACAGGGACTCCACTGCCTGCCATCGAACACATCCAGAGGAAACGCTGCCTGCATCGAGCTCGCAGCATCCTCAAGGACTCCTCTCACCCAGCCCACAGACTGTTTTCTCTCCTGCCCTCCGGCAGGCGTTTCAGGATCCACCGGACCAGGACCAGCAGACTAAAGAACAGTTTTTTCCCCAGAGCTGTCTCTTTATTGAACTCAAACCCCCGTTGATCCACTTCCCTCATAAACTGATAACTCTCCTACCTCACATCTGCCTTCACTTTGTTATTTGCACTACTGACTGTTTATTACAGTAACAACTGTTTACTTATGCATTCTGCACCACCATACCGTAACTGGATTATGCTCATCTGCACTGCCGACTGTATTTACAGTAACAATGTTTACATTTGCATTTTGCACCGTACTTCTAACTGGAATATGCAACCACTTTCCACTGCACTTTTACACTTTCTTTCGGATAGCTCTGTCCATAATTTATTGTACTAACTTAATCCACTGCTATATTCCTCATATTAGCCTAACATATTATTGTATACCTCTAACTGTAAAATTCTGTTCAAGTAATAACCGTCTGTATATTTATTCATAGTACATAGTCACCTGTAAATTCTGTTTATAGTAATAGCCATCTGTATATTTATTCATAGTACATATTCACCTGTAAATTCTGTTTATAGTAATAGCCATCTGTATATTTATTCACTGTATATATTCATCTGTAAATTCAGTTCTACTTATAGTAATAACCATCTCTCTACTTATACATATTTATATATATTCAGAACATTTTTATGTCCTGCACTTACGCAACCATTGTATATATCCTGCACTTGCTGCTATTGCACTTCTGGTTAGACCTAAACTGCATTTCGTTGCCTTGTACTTGTACTTGTGTAATGACAATAAAGTTGAATCTAATCTAATCTAATCTAAATATATATATATATATATATATATATATATATATATATATATATATATATATATATATATATATATATATATATATATATATATATATATATATATATATATATATATATATATATATATATATATATACACAGTATATAATGTCCTTAATGGAGCTTGATGAACTGGAAAAGAGATGAATGGACTTTCTTGTTTTCATTATATATAAATTTAAAATATATATTGTATATTTTAGTCCTATCACTATTCCTTTAAGGCCTAGATCCATCTATAAATTCTAGAAGCAATAGATAGATGCAGAAAATGAAGGTTCAGGCAAGAGAGAGGCCCTATATGGAAATGCATTCATTCGTTCCCAGAGACATGGTTTCCTATCTAGTGAATCATTTTGCTGGTGTTTGGAGGGCCCACTGTCTGCTGAAGGCTGTCTCAGTCCAGTGAGCTCTGCAAACACACAGCAGTCTCCTGCAGTCTGTAATATTTAAGAGCTGCAGCCCCGGTAAGATCTGGTTATTAAGCCCCTCTCCTTCGCTCTCTTGCTTCCTCTGCCTCATGAAATACTCCAGTTCCAGAACAGCAATAAGCACCCTTATCAGGCAGCCTGTTTCTTTTCTTGTGTCTACAAGAGACGTGTTTACAGGTTATCCACTGTGAATCTTAACAAGGACTCTTCATTAAAGTGCCCAATTCCACGTTTAGCCCATCTAGTAAAATAAAAGCTTTTACTTGAGAGAGCGAGATTGCTTTAGGCTTTAGGCGTTGTTGTTTGTTATTTTCTTGTTATTATCTGTTTGTCTTTACTTGGCCTCATATAAATGGTAGACGGATAAAAGCAAGTTCTAGACCAGATAGTTCAGGTCCTGATTGATCCACTTATAGTCAACAGAATGTCGAAAGGGGAAAAATCTAAATAAAGTGTAACAATTTATTTTGCTTTGAAACTCGTGATGGAAACTATGTGTAATCTACGGTTACGATGAGAGGTTTTTGCGGAAGATAAACCAATGGTGCTAAATGGCGTTTCATCGGCCCTCTCATGTATCGCTTTGAGAAATAATAATGATATTAGGGGTTTCTCCCAAGGTTGCATTGTAAACTGCTGTGTTGTAAAAGGCTGCTGTATCCTGGTGCGGGACACTTGTCATTGAAAACGTCCTCTCAGCTGACAAGCTGTCATTTACAATGCTTCGGAGACGACAAAACACGATAGCAATTTCACTCGGCCCCCCTTCCTGCATCCGAACGCGCACGCATATTCAAAGCGAAGGAAAAAACACATTCTAATTAACATTCCCACTGACCCGAGAATAAACATTTATTTTCTCATCTTATGCACACTTCGAAGATTTTCTGACACTGTCCTTTGATAGCTTCCGTGACTAACATTTTCCTCTCCCAAATTGTACTCCCTCCTGTAATTTATGCATCAGATTCATGCATAATTAATTGTATATTTACCACTGTCTGATTATGAAAATAGCCAAACAAATTCCACCATTATTGAGGTGTGTCGGCCGCCCTTATTAAAAATGTATACGCTTTTTGTTGAACGATAAAAAATGTAACAACATTTTTGGCTTATGCATCAATCACGGTGCATTTTCTATTTTGTGCACCTGAATAATCATTTTTAGTTAGTGTGCTTTTATAACTTGTTTTCCAGAACAAATATCTAAACACTCTTAAATGAAGATACAATTACTTGGAAAAACTACATTTCTTAAGATATTAAGTCTGTTATGCTGAAGAAAAATTATCAAGATTAAATGTTTATGCTTAAAACAAAAAACTGCCAATGGGGTCTGAAAAATAATTTCATGTTTTAAGCATAAACTCACTTCATTCTAATCAGTTTTCTTTCTTTTTTTTAAAAAGGCCTATCTTAAAGCAGCACTAGGTAACTTTTCAACCTTCATAATATATTTTCAAAACTCTTGTGATGATACATCGACTTACAATAGGTTGAATGACACGTCTGCCATAGCCTGACGGGGTCTGTATCGTTTTTAATCGTACTTTTAAACTTCGGGTTTCGGGTAGTAACCCGAGAACAAAAAGAACTACAAAATTAGACTGCTTTACGGCATATACGTCACTTCCACCACCATCCCCACTTCCTTAAATTCGGACGTGCGTGAAAAAATCGCTCGCAAATCATTTGTTTGCCGAATGTTATAGTCATGGCCGAAGCAGCACAGAAAAATAAGAAAGCAAAGGTTTTGTCTGAGGAAAGCAAAAAGAGAAAACGAGAAAGTGATCGGATTAAAGGCAGGACGAGGATCAACATTGGGCCAGCGTTTGCTCGTTGGCGTGAGCTGAAGGAGGAGGGGCTACATTCTTGCAAGTAAATACGTAATACATACAAAATCATATTTTAGGATACCTAACATGTCTGTGATATTGGTTTATTTGTCTTTCCTCAAGCTTTAATGCAAATCGATTTTTCGAATTTGCAGATTCATCTATGGTAGCTTGATATTATAATATTGACAATATATGGTTATTACCTACCACTCAAACATTGAATTGAAGTATCATATAGATTCTGTAAAACGGGAACCAATAGACTAGGCTACTATAATGACGCTGGCTTGTAAACGTGAGCATCGCGATCATTTGGCGTTTGAAAAAAATAAAACCCATGAAATTGTATTCATATGACATGCTGAAACATGCCACTGTACCTGGGATGAAGACATTTCACACGCGACACAAGCAGAACACCTGCATGTGAACTCCTGCAGAGTTCAGGGCTATCATAGTTGTCATGTCAACAAATGCACGTGCGATGCATCCCCTGATGTAGAGTGACCGTTTACGACAGTAGTAGAGGACAATACTGTTTCACAACTGTAGGGGGAGCCCGAGAGCAAAAGTTACCTAGTGCGGCTTTAAGTCAATTTGCTTCTTGATTTAATAATGCTTAGATATCTTTATTGGAAAAGAAGACAAAATACTGAGGAGGAAGAAAGTCTTTTCTTGCTGTGTGGTATCGAATACTCCATTTTCCTGGTTCTGATCGATTCTTTATGAGTAAAATCAGGTCTAATATCCTGTGTCACTCAGAAATACATTGCGGAAGTGAACAGGGATTTAATCGGAGAAGCATTGCCTGGTCGGTTGTTCTAATTGCAACCTGATCAAGTATTCCTGTGTGTGTTTGCATACTCATTAAAGAATAAAGTGATTAATCTGGGGAAAACGGGGGTCGGGATCCTTACATGACCATAAAACAATCATTCTGACTACTGAAGCTGAGACGAATGAATGCAAATCCATCATAGGCAGGCTGTTTGTGTATGGAAATCCAGGAGGAAGCGTAATTACAGGCTTTATAGCCAAGAAAAGCACTAAAGCATTAAGAGGTGGGATTACAGCCTGAGATGTTCCAACAGTGGCCAATGTAGGTGCCAGCAAGCTAAATAGGACTTGCAGGGTCAAGAAGAGAAAGCCTGTCAGGGAAATAATATGTCATTCTGTTTTTTGCTGACAGTTGCACTGTGAAATCAAAAGTTTTAGAAACGAGAAGCACAAACAGGATTTTCTTTGAGCCACAACTTCACGGTTTGCAGGATGTGTCCATTGAGAAAGCCACTTGGTATTGTTCATGATCAGTGTTGGGGAAAGTTACTTTTAAATGTAATGCATTACAATATAGCATTAATCCCTTAACTAATTGTGTTACTTCATTACTTTTTATGGAAAGTAATGCATTACATTACTTTTGCGTTACTTTTTCTCACCTGGGCTTAGCTTTCTTGTTTTTTAATGACAAAGAAGTTATATTTTTGGCAAATGTAAAGGCCCTCACCTGTAAAATGGAATGAATGAGCCTCAGGCTGAAGTATATTCAAATCCACACCGGTACAGTAGAGGCCGCAGCTCAAACAAAGCATTCAGCTGTGCTGCCATTGTGGATTGCAGAAGTTTGCGTCTGAAATCGCACACTCTCTTATATTTTGAATAACAGCTGCTAAATAAAGTATGTTCTATATTGTGTAGTATGGATGTAATCCGGACGTGCTACATTCGCCATGCTGTGAAAAACCAGCGTCAGTTGCGTCGCTTCACTATCATTCACAAATCCTCTCCCATGACCTCATGGGATACTAAAGTGTCCATCGCACGCACACTTAAGAATCTCACTGGAAGTAGTAGGTCATCCGGGTGCTTTTTGTCTACTCATTTATGAGTACTGTGAATTCAGACATACTTTTGTCACATATTGTTTTCCGCCTACAGTACGGATTCTAGGAAAGTATGCGATATCGGATAAACATTCTACTGACAGTATGTATAACTTTGCAACTACATGTCAACTAACTCACATTAGAGTTTTAGTAGACTGTCTGCTTAAAGGGATAGTTCACCCAAAAAATACCCCATGATTTAATCACCATCAAGTCATCCTAGGTGTATATGTCAATCTTCTTTCAGATGAATAGCTACAATTAGAGCATTATAATGGCAGTGAATGGAAGCCCAAAAAAATGGCATCCAACCATTCTAAAAGAAATTCAGCTTACGAAGAAAGTGTAATGCCTCTCGCAGTTCAAAACGGTTGCGCTACGTCCAACATCATCGTCACGCCAGTTACGCTTTTTCGTAAGTTCAATACAGAATGTGGTCCACCGGAAGCTGGATTTTTTTACCTTATAACATGTTAAATATAGATATTTTTCTTACAAAACCCATCGATTCGCTCCAGAAGGCCTTTATTAGCCAACCCCCCCACCCCCCCCCCCCTTGGAAGAGCCAGGACTTTTTTTATATAACTCCAATTGTATTCGTCTGAAAGAAGAATGTCATATACACCTATATGGCTTGAGGGTGAGTAAATCATGGAGTAATTTTCAATTTTGGGTGAACTATCCCTTTAAAGCTGCACTATGTGACTTTTCAGTCCACTAGAGGTCGCCTGTTCAAAACAAAGGCGTAGTTTGCTGATGCCACATTTGAGCGCTGAATCTTGGGACATGTGGTCTTCACCTCACAGCCGGTGGAAAAGAATCGGGATAGGACTCGGGCAGAAATCTTGTTCATGGATGTGATTATTAACGTTACTGTAGTATGAAGTAGAAGCAGGAGCGATTGTTAATAAGAAGAGCGCAAAACAAGCCTCGCGAGCAGCGGGACCTTTATTATGGCATAGTCGCTGGCGGGACTTTTATTATGCCACAGTCGCCGGCGCCATTTCCGCTTTCCCGGTAACCGTCTATGGAGGTAACGCAGCTCTGTTTATCATATTAGACACATCTGAGTGTGTTGATAATGATGCGTTCACTCGGCGGCTGTTATGACACTTGTTCACACTGCAGTAAGAGTAAAGCACTTCTGCAAAATAAAACTGGAACGCAGATATGACGCAATCGAAAGGCGACTCCCTCATACGTCCCGGTTCCTCTGTTAAAATAGCAATTTCTCACGATTTACAAATAGTTGGAAACATTTTGGATATTGTAAGTACTCAACTGAAAAATATATAACACTGGCCTAGTGGTTTTTGGATGTTTTACTGATATTTATTTTACTACTGACACTTTATTTTGATGGTCCCCCAAAATACATTCAACTGACTATGAGTAAATGTGCAAGTACATCAACTTATTCTACTAACCCGAACCCTAAAAACTAACACTAACCTATAATAGTCTTCTAATACTCTTAGAGGTAGTTGACATGTAGTTACATATGGTTAGTAGAATGTCTAAAGTGGACCATCGAAATAAACTTTAACCAATTTTTTTTTAACAGAAATGTGATGTTTAACTAAAGTCATTTTTTCTTCTTAATATTGTGAGGCTAGCTGTGGTATAATCAGTTACATTACAGTACAGCAGATTTCACTTATCACGTGAAGAAAGTAAGGAGAGATGACAGACAGAACGATATTGGAGAATTTGGTGCGCAACAGATCCCGTGTGTCATTGAGAAATAAAAAAATTGTATGTGTGGTAAGTACCGGCTCTCCCTATTCAGAGTTTTTTTTTTTTTTTTGATTGTGAGAGTTGTGAAAGTAAATTGCGAGCTCACCTTCAAAAGCGATTTAAATACCATGCATATTGATAGTGGCACACTATACCCGCAAATTATATACAATCTAATCACCCAACTACTGTATATAATTGTGAGAGAACGCAAAAGCAATTGAAAATTTCCCTCCCATCTCATATTTTTCCATCACCATGTCCCTTTAGGGGCTCTGTAGAATGTGTAATTTCCTTTTGTGCTATTTAACATTTAATTATTGCAGGTTTGCGTAATAATGAGTTTAAATAAAAGAGTTTACATTCCCCTGTTTTTAGTCATTTTGAGGAATACTGAATCTGTTTTTGTGAGATGAGTAAATGCATGTTCACATTTAGTCTCGAACTACAATAACAATCATCTTTACACATCGCACACATGCCTTTGTAGATGTTATTCAGCACCCTGGACAGCTCCTGTCCCGTATCACCTGATCAGATGCAATGGGTAGAAGGTCACTTAAACACCAGACCATACTGTTTGATTGAATAACAGTACTGTTCATTCTGATTGATGAACAAATGCTTGGTCTTTTTGTCTTAGGGTATGTTCACACGTGAAATTTATAACATTGAACCTAAAGGTACAAAAGATTAGGCACAAGGATAAGGTCAATACCTGATTGGACAGCTTTTTATTACGTATATTTTGCGAAATAACTTCCTAAACATTTAAAACAATGCTGTGTGCTGGGCTAAATTCACTCATATGTTTGGTATTTTACCAGCTGAGAATTCACAGAAACCGTCAAAGAAGTCAAAAACAGTGGCAGGAATTCCTCCATTGCACACACAAACAAAAAACAGCTGCAAGGACACAGCAGTTCCAACGCCTGTACTGAACTGTAATGGACATAATTGCTCCTATGATGAGAAAAAAACAGGTATTCTTGAGCATCCTGTCCTTTTTAGGGTCGCATCTTTTGACATCACATCCTGGTTTTGGTTCGTTTAAATGTCTTTGGTCAATGTTGCGTTCATATTTCACTTAATCCGCAGAAGAGTTTGTTTGGAAGCCAACTGAGACCGTCTGAAAAGGTGGGTCTAGGTGTGTAGCTGCGCACCAAGGTTCGGATGGCAGCGTTCACGCTTATTCAAATGAACCGCACTAACAGAGCAATCGCACCAGGGTTCGTTTTAATCGAACCAAACCTGCCAAGTGTGAACATACCCTTAAACACAAAATTAAATGGATAGTTTACCTAACAATGAAAATTCTGTTATCATTTACTCACCTTCATGTCAGTTTGAACCTGTATGACTTTCTTCCTCAGAAGAAAAAGTCCCTTTTATGTCTGTACAATGTGTGAGTAGGATTTATATACATTGAGGAAAATAAGTATTTGAACACCCTGCTATTTTGCAAGTTCTCCCACTTAGAAATCATGGAGGGGTCTGAAATTGTCATCGTAGGTGCATGTCCACTGTGAGAGACATAATCTTTAAAAAAAACAGAAATCACAATGTATGATTTTTTAACTATTTATTTGTAAGATACAGCTGCAAATAAGTATTTGAACACCTGTCTATCAGCTAGAATTCTGACCCTCAAAGACCTGTTAGTCTGCCTTAAAATGTCCACCTCCACTCCATTTATTATCCTAAATTAGATGCACCTGTTTGAGGTCGTTAGCTGCATAAAGACACCTGTCCACCCCATACAATCAGTAAGAATCCAACTACTAACATGGCCAAGACCAAAGAGCTGTCCAAAGACACTAGAGACAAAATTGTACACCTCCACAAGGCTGGAAAGGGCTACGGGGAAATTGCCAAGCAGCTTGGTGAAAAAAGGTCCACTGTTGGAGCAATCATTAGAAAATGGAAGAAGCTAAACATGACTGTCAATCTCCCTCGGACTGGGGCTCCATGCAAGATCTCACCTCGTGGGGTCTCAATGAATGAAGAAAGGTGAGAAATCAGCCCAGAACTACACGGGAGGAGCTGGTCAATGACCTGAAAAGAGTTGGGACCAACGTTTCCAAGGTTCCTGTTGGTAATACACTAAGACGTCATGGTTTGAAATCATGCATGGCACGGAAGGTTCCCCTGCTTAAACCAGCACATGTCCAGGCCCGTCTTAAGTTTGCCAATTACCATTTGGATGATCCAGAGGAGTCATGGGAGAAAGTCATGTGGTCAGATGAGACCAAAATAGAACTTTTTGGTCATAATTCCACTAAACGTGTTTCGAGGAAGAAGAATGATGAGTACCATCCCAAGAACCCTTTTCCCTACTGTGAAGCATGGGGGTGGTAGCATCATGCTTTGGGGGTGTTTTTCTGCACATGGGACAGGGCGATTGCACTGTATTAAGGAGAGGATGACTGGGGCCATGTATTGCAAGATTTTGGGGAACAACCCCCTTCCCTCAGTTAGAGCATTGAAGATGGGTCGAGGCTGGGTCTTCCAACATGACAATGACCCGAAGCACACAGCCAGGATAACCAAGGAGTGGCTCTGTAAGAAGCATATCAAGGTTATGGCGTGGCCTAGCCAGTCTCCAGACCTAAACCCAATAGAGAATCTTTGGAGGGAGCTCAAACTCTGTGTTTCTCAGCGACAGGCCAGAAACCTGACTGATCTAGAGAAGATCTGTGTGGAGGAGTGGGCCAAAATCCCTCCTGCAGTGTGTGCAAACCTGGTGAAAAACTACAGGAAACGTTTGACCTCTGTAATTACAAACAAAGGCTACTGTACCAAACATTGATTTTCTCAGGTATTCAAATACTTATTTGTAGCTGTATCATACAAATAAATAGTTAAAAAATCATACATTGTGATTTCTGGATTTTTTTTTTTAGATTATGTCTCTGACAGTGGACATGCACCTACGATGACAATTTCAGACCCCTCCATGATTTCTAAGTGGGAGAACTTGCAAAATAGCAGGGTGTTCAAATACTTAATTTTTTCACTGTATATACTTTTCATTGTATGGACATGATTGAAACATTCTTAAACATGTCTCCTTTTTAGTTCCAGAAGAAAGAAAGTAATACAAGTTTGGAACAACATGAGGGTGAAAAAATGATGACAGAATTTTAATTTTGGGAAAACCAACCCTTTCATTTTTTTCCATTACTTGACGGCTCAAATAAGTGCAGAGTGATAACATGAGCAGAAAAAAAAATCATTTAATACAGCATTTATCATAATTAGTCTTAGATTTGGTTTCTATATAAATATTTTCTTTGTGCGTTGTGCTTTTTCAACCATGAAAAACCAAACCTAATCACTACTAACATTACAAAGCTAAATAATAAGTTGATTTAAGCTACATTTAGACATGTTCCAAATTTTGGTGATATGATTGCACAAATTGCAAATCTCTGAGAAAATTGAAAAATTGCTTAATTTGACCTCCAGAGGTTAATGTCTAGGTTACTTATGTAACCCCCATTCCCTGAAGAAGGGAACAGAGACTGAAGAACTGAAGAATTGGGATCTTGCCAGAAAGCCCAATCACCTTCGAGTGTAACAAAACAAGCCAATGGACATTGGCGAGTGAGATTTGCATCGCAAACCACTCCCCATGCCACAGGTAAATAAGGAAGCGTGCAGCACTCACTCATTGAGTTTTCTCTGAGGAGCCGAGCCAGTGCCTGGTCAGTCAGTGGTGGACACAGGGATTGTGGCGACGTGATGAAACGTCTCCGTTCCCTCCTTCAGGGAACAGGGGTTACATTAGTAACCTAGCCGTTCCCTATCAGTCAGTCACGTTCCAAGTTACGTCAGAACTGATATGACAAATTGGGATCCCTAAAAAAACGCCACAATCGCTGCACCTTCCAGCGCCCCTTGTAAGCCACCTAATCCCCCCCGCACCTGTCGGGGTGGAAACAGGACAGGGCTTTACACAGAGAATGTCAATCACTGCTGTTCCTTCTTACCCCATACAGTGAGAATATTGAAGAACACTGGTGTCGCCAAAGAGGCCGGCCTGGGAGATGGGCGAGTCAAGAAAGCGAACTTTGTCTGCTTCCCTCACCTAAACCAGGTTCAGCCAGAGATGGCGCTCCTGGACCACAAGTGTGAACATCGTCCGCCCGAGGGACCACTTTTGTCACCCAGAGGGTTGCTCCTGCATCAACCTTGGGTCAGAACCTTGGGTTGTGCGGCTCTTTGAGTGCCTGGTAAACTTGCAGGAGGGCCATGGCGTGCAGGACGGAGAAGGCCGAGAACTTACAGGCCCTGGATGGTAGACAGAGGTGACCCCGCCAGGTGGTGCAGGCATAACTGCATTACAACGGCACGCTCTACCAGGGGGATCTCCGCATACCCTTTTGCCGCCCCGTCATTGAGGGTAGTGAGAGCGGAGGATACCCCGGATCGGCTTCGGGCAGAAAACGGTGCCTTCCACAACATTGTGACCGCCTCATGCACTTCCGGGAAGAAAGGCACCGAAGCGGGACAATGCTGTTCAGCAACACCCACCCTGAGGAACCAATCATCCAACCTTGAGCATTCAGGACATGGTTAAGAGGTTGAGGTTTCAACTCGAACCCGGTGCTCGCAGCAGCCTGGGAAAGCATGGCCCTCAGCTTTAGGTCAGACTCGAACAATGTTAATCTCCCCAAAGAGGCTAACGCAGCCAAATCTTCATCCCCGGAGGAGTCTCGCCCACCCTTTGATACAGCGATTGACTGACATCAAATGTGACTGACTGATAGGGAACGATTTACACTTTCACAGACCCTTTTTAACAATTTTCAGGCCTTATTTTGTATGTTGTTCACAAATAAGTGGCCAGTACCTACTAGGCATCTGACCTTTTCAGAATTTTATCATGGTTGTTCACCTTAAATTAAGGTAAGCACACAATGCATAGGTTAAAGGTGAGGGTGAGGGCTTGAATATGTAGATAGGTTGGCATTATTCATGAGAGGGGAAAAAATCATCAAATTAAAGCATTCATAATGTCATAACCTTGCAATTAATAAAACTATTCCAGGCATGTTTCTAATTGAGCATGGGATCATACTCTGCCCCAACAGGCCACTGCAATTTGCCAATCACTAAAGGCTACTGTTAAACACTGTTAAAGTCAAAAATCTGCAGTGTGTATTTTTAATAATCACCAAAAATTCATTGTTTGATTTAGTGTGTCATGGATCTTTGCGTCCGTGGATGGACCTAATTAACGCCCTGGTTGGTTTGCGTTGCTGCGTAGGTATGATTTACCTTTTCTGTACTTAACTGTGAGTCATGCATTCTTTTCAACTCTGCACTCCTTTGAACTTTTGTATTTCTCTACATAGCAAATAATGACTCTCATACACAGTCCCTGCATGAAACAGGTCCTTTTTAGCCACTGTAAGGTAAGAGAGCAATACTTTTTCTGTTTTTCAACGCTTTATGTTAGATATTAGGTACATAAAGCTGCACTTTATTGGAAATAGTCTGTTTTGTAATCGGTTTTGTTTTTAATAAAAGCCAGAATCACTCAGTTTCACTTGACAATGTGATTCAAACTGTAATTTTTCCATGTACCCTCCCTAAAGCATTAAAAGCAAGTCATTTTCACTCTAAATATATATCAACCACCCCTCTTTGCACTTCAGGTGCGAATGGCTTCTGTCTTTAAACTCACTGCGTTTTAAAATCGATTCAGATATTTCAACAGGCTCCAGACGCACCCGTCCCATCTTCATTTCCGCATCTGCGTGATGCATTTAGTCTGAGAGCACGCAAATCATTTTCATTCCCCACAAAAAAGCAGTGGGAGTCTTGCAGTTATTTAGCGAGATTACATGGTGTATGGATCTCGTTCAAAAACGTTTTATTTACTCGTTCGCTGTGGATGGATGAGCTCGACTGAAGGGAGATGAGCAAGAAAAATGGGGAGAATGTTACAACAGTACAAGCAAAGTTTCTTTTTTTGTTGAGATTTGCATATTTTGGTTGCTGGAATCAAAAGTATAGAGGCTCCACTGCTTCATTTTCATGCTAGAGTATGTGGCATGAGCTGATTTCAGATGATTTCAAGCCTTAATAAGCGAGGTAAGACCACCCATACATATGAATCCTGGTCATATTTCACCACAAAAATGAAAACAGACATTTTCACCAATTCTCTTTATGAAATAATGTGTTGATTTGTCTTTATGCTGATTTTAATTGAAGAGTAGTTTTATTGCAGGATTTTTTAAATCCTATTTTACAGGGGTGACTGAAGACATTCATGAGATATACCCAAGAACACATTTACTCACATTCTATTATGTATTTGTTACATTTTTTTAATTAAATTATTATCAGATTATACTGTATATTATAGTCCAAGATGTCCTCTTTCGGATAGACTTTAATCATTGACACATGGTATTACACATATTAATAATATCATATGCTGGGTGTTTGGAGGCTGTCAGGCCAGTCCATAGTAGACTTGTATCAGTATCACATGCTAAAGCATTCCCTCCCTATGTGCATGGTAATCTGTAATGTTTAAAAGTGTGTTCAAGAGGCGAGGGAGGAACAGGGCTGGGATCATAATTGGTGAGAAACTGAAAATGTCAGTTCCGCTAGCTTAGAAATCTCAGTCTACCGTTTACAAGCTGAGCTTTTTAATTCCCTCTGGCCAGAATGCCAATTTTCTGCTATAGTAGTGCTATGTCCCAGGAATTGCTTATGTTAATAAAGCCGGTGAAATAACCGCACAATTAAGCAATTTTAGTGCTTAAATTTTAATTTGAAAATGCTGCCATTTCTCTGCTTAGTCATCTGTGGCATGTAAAAAAAATACAGACATGCACATTTTTCGTGTCTCATCTCTTTTCCTCATATGTACAGGTGAAGGGTAGATTTGTGTTTTATTTGTATAGATTACTCAAATCAGGCTGCTCTTGCTTGATTTTAGTGTTAAGGCCTGTTCACACCGGGACGATTTTCTCGTTCGTTTATCGCAGACGTTTAACGCCACGCGACTAAACAAAGGCTGCCAATGTGAGTGTGCACAACGACGCATAAAAACACCAGGCGTAAAAGCGCCATTTAAAAAAAACGCCTCGGGTCCGTTTTTTAGTTTTGACGCGGAACGTTAAAAACTGGCCGACCAATGAGATCGGCGCTTTTGTTCACGTGCCTGGAGCTGCTGAAGTTACAGTAAAACACGACTTGGTGGCGCTCAAGCACAAAGCGGTCTTGCCGAGCACACATTGATACGACGAAGAGGAAGTAAGTAGACGAGGGCTGAATCCGAAATGGCCCCCTAAACCCTCATTCACTATTTCCCACGTTAGTCATTGCAGTGCAATGTGGGATTGAATGAGTGCACTCAATAACTATGTGGGGTACAAACTTGTTCCTTAAATGGTACAAAGTTATGAGGTACAATTTTGTACCTTGCTTTAAAGGTAGAAAAAGGTACCTTTGAGGGTACCACCCCAGTGACGGTCACTTGTACCCTAAAAGGTACAGTTATTTTTACCACTACAAATGGCACTACAGATTCAGCCAAAGAAGATGATGAGCTGCTAATGCTGCTTGCCAGTTAGCAAAAAGTGTGTGAATAGTTTTGGCAAGCACGTAAATACTGTCTCTCTTCTTCTTCTGTGTGACAAGCGAGTGTCAGAAGCGTAAAGTGGCGCAGCACCACCTTGTGTACCGAGAGCGCCATCTACTTAATTTGCACGTTCACTCGACGCATTGCCAGTGAAAATCGATTGGGTGTGAACACAAAGACGCCCCGAAAAACGCTGTCGATAAACGATAATCGTCTCGGTGAACACAGGCCTTTAACGATGGCCTTCAATGCTGGAGAATCTTTTGAGCAAGACAAATACTTTATAGAATTTTAATAAGAAACATTCTTAATTGATTTTCATTTATTTCTGTGCCTTAAAGGGTTAGTTCACCCAAAAATGAAAATTCTGTCATTAATTACTTACCCTCATGTTGTTCGACACCCATAAGA
This sequence comes from Gobio gobio, assembly GCF_949357685.1. Lineage (NCBI taxonomy): Eukaryota > Metazoa > Chordata > Actinopteri > Cypriniformes > Gobionidae > Gobio > Gobio gobio. Next base: position 16,915,317 of record NC_137117.1, on the reverse strand, counting down.
CTCGTTCATCTTCGGAACAGAAATTAAGATATTTTAGTTGAAATCTGATGGCACTGAAAGTCCTCCATTGGCTCAGTGGCACCCTTCACTCTCAAGACCCTTAAAAGGCACTAAAGACGTCGTTACAAAGTCCATCTCACTACAGTGGTTCTAAAATAACTTTATGAATCGGTGACAATAGTTTTTGTGCGCAAAAAAACCCTAAATAACGACTTGCATAGTGATGACGATTTCAAAACAAAGCATCATGAAGCTTCGAAGCGTTATGAATCACTGAGCCGAATGATGATTCGGATCGCGTGTCAAACCGCCAAACTGCCGAAATTTGGCGATTCAAACCGCTGAATCGACTCAGTGATTCATAACGCTTCGAAGCTTCATGATGCTTTGTTTTGAAATCGTCATCACTATGCAAGTCGTTATTTAGGGTTTTTTTGCGCACAAAAACTATTGTCGCCGATTCATAAAGTTATTTTAGAACCACTGTAGTGAGATGGACTTTGTAACGACGTCTTTAGTACCTTTTAAGGGTCTTGAGAGTGAAGGGTGCCACTGAGCCGATGGAGGACTTTCAGAGCCATCAGATTTCAACTAAAATATCTTAATTTCTGTTCCGAAGATGAACGGAGGTCTTATGGGTGTCGAACAACATGAGGGTAAGTAATTAATGACAGAATTTTCATTTTTGGGTGAACTAACCCTTTAAAGTTCACACCAAAAATTATTTCATTGTTTACGTTGTTCCTATAACCCCCACGCTATTATTTTCCAGAGGAACACAAAAGGCATAAACCAGTATATCTTTTGCTGTCAATGACAGAGTATGAACCGCTTGTATGGTTTTTTTGGAGCTTCATAGATGTGGTCACTAGTGAAGTTTATTCCCAGCGAATCTTTTGAATTAATGAATTGATTTGTCCCGTGACTCTTTCTACAGGTTACATGGTTATGTCAGTAGGTGGCGACAACCGAGTGTTAAATGTGAGTCATTTGTATCATTTGTTCAAAAGCTAGTCTTCGTTTTGTGTACACTACAGTCGTCAATCATTTTACATATTTGTAATTCTTCCATACAATTTTTTGGTTTTCTTTTATTGTGAATGAGATAAACTAAATGAACAAGAGACCTCTTTTAATTTAGCCGTTCAGCAAGATCGTTCACGGACAAGATGTCACGATTCTCACAACCAATTTGTACATATTTGTACGAAGTGGCTAATTCGTACGACCTCACTCGTATGAATTCATACGATTTGTCTATACTGCAGTGATGGGTAGGTTTAGGGATGGGATTTGAGGTAAGATCATTCGTACGAAATAATAATACGAATTGACCAACTCGTCAAATACGTACGATTTAGCAAAAAATCGCACCAGTGAGGTCGTACAAATTCATACGAATAATCCACCTTGTAAAATATGTACGAATTGCCGTGAGATCAGGTTGGACGCATCTCGTTTTTTTATGCAATGTAGGAAAAAGTTGATTTGAGCAGAGAAATATATGTCAGTGCACTGAAGTGAACAAGAACGATTCATTCACTTAAATGAGTCGTTCAACAACGTTGTTATCGTTGAATGGAAAACAGTGGCATTTCTTCCAAATTGATCTTTTTGTGTTCCACGGTGAGAAAATGTACAGATTTGGAATAATATAAGAGTGAATAATGACAGATTAATGAGTTTTCTTTTGGACTAAATGCCGTTGGACTTGATTAGCATTTGAAGACCCAAATAATAGAAGCAAAAATCGGATCCAAAAGAAAATAAAGCCTGATGTTATCTGAGAGACCCGTTCCCTCCAATAAAACCTCCAATCACAGGCCTGAATGAAGGACACAAATCAGTACTTTGGTTATTTGGGTGGATTTTCAAGCTTCTTAAGCTTGTTTAAAGTCGGTGCGTGCTCAGTGCGAGCGCAGCAACAAAACAGTAATTATCATTTGAAAAAGAGTCAGCCCAGAGCAAATCCCTGTCAAAAGCTTTGTGCCGTACCTGGGACTGGAGCCGCAGATCAAAGGCGTTTGATAGACTTCTGCTCTGTCATCATGGAACTTTCGTAATCTTCTTATGATAATTCACAGAGGGGGTAAAAGAGGAATTTCAAATGGCCTTAGCACATTCATTCAGGGTTTGTTTTATTATAGAACGAGGATGTAAATAAATAATGTAATGCAACGTCGCTCAAACCGCAAAGCTCTCGAGAACTACACAAGGTCCCTTCACTTTCTGTATCAGCCGCTGACTGTAATCCTCCGTAACCACCTTGGCGTATAGGAGCGATTTAGAAAATCTTTGACCTGCTCTGATGTGTCATGCATGTGTTCAATTATACACCGCCCTGCAATTTTTCATGTCGAAGTCTTCTCTTCGGTTTGACATTCACCATTTTGCAGTTCTCAGTATACGTCTGACCAATTCGGATACAGCTGCTAAAGAACCGTGTTTGACTGAAAATTGTGGTAATTTGCCAATGAAAAGACTGTAAGTAAGGGCACTCTGGGCATCTCTCCATATAAGATGAGAGGTGATTTGGGAATTAAAAACCTCAATGATTTCCAAAGTATGCGAGTGTGTGTTTATCCTCCATCAAATGATGATCTGACAAACCAATCACGATAAGAGGAGCGACGCTCAAGTTTGAATGACACGAAACACTCAACGTTTTCGCTCAGCGTGGGGCAATTTGGTCCTTTCTGCGCTTCTCAGACTTGCTTACAACCGCAGCATGTTGATCAGCTTTGCCAAAGGCCCATTTATCAGACTTTTTCAAACTTGCATTTGAAGTTTTGTGCTTTAGTCCTGTGTACCTATTAGGCTAGCTGCCGCAATGTCAAAATCAAGAGTGTTTGGTGTCGCTATTAAATGGCATCTTTGCATCCATATGGTTTTAATACAATTTGCCAGAACAGTTAACCTCTCCCTGAAGGAAATAATCAACGAGAAAAGGCTTTGGCAGATGATTAGGACTCTTCAGTCTTGATGCATGATGCACTACTGCCCTCTAATGGTCCATTTAGTTACAACATCTAGCCTATGTTAAACGTACAGTATATGTATTGCATGTATTGGCTAAAGAAGTTTTCAGAAATATGCTGTTGTTCACAGTAGCTTCTTGTGGAACTGATCTAGCCAATGCAATCTGTTTACTTTTTGATTTATCACATAGATAGATGATGGAATCAAAGGGAAGTAATACAGTCAAAAACAGTAAGTAAATATGTCACTCTCTAAATGCAATATTGATTATCAAATAATTAAATGGTTTTGAACTCTAAACTTGGTCTATAAGCTGGAGTCTAGTTTGGCTGGAGACAGATGTGATCCATAAAGTCTCTGTGGTGATGATGGTCAAAGCAAATATTACTCATTACATTATGATCATGATGTTAAAGGTGCTATAGAATGCATTGATACAATATTTTGAATTGTTCTTTGATATAATGTATGTGGCTTAAGGGCAAAAATTCTCCAGATACGGTTTCACATGTCCATTTACAACCCTAGGATTTGACCCTAGGATGAAATGGGCTGTTATTACCTTATTTGGAAGGGTCATGAATAATAATGTTGAGCACTGCTCTGATTGGCTGTTTCACAGCAAGGCTCATTTCAGTAGCTCACACAACTGACTCACTAAACAAGCTTACAATTAATAATATATAGTACACAATTAATCTGTCCTTATAACGCAGCACATACACACTTAATGATGAGTAACATTACCTTTGCTTCGAAGGTGGGCCCTCATTGTTTTCAAAGACAGTTGTGTCATATAGGCCTAATGGAAAAATAAGAAACTTCTCTAAAAATTTAAAACAGTGAAATTCCACATTACTTTAATGTTGTTGTTTTTTTTTTGAGGTTGCAGTTATTCAGCAAACACAATCGCAAATAGTCAATAGATCCATGCTTGAATTTATTACAGACCGACTGAATGACACTTTAATTTAAACAGAAAATAACAAATTGAGATTGCTGAAATGCAGCTTTGTTTTCAGATCATCCGCAGAGAGAGAGAGAGAGAGAGAGAGAGAGAGAGAGAGTGCACATGATTGCCAGATTGCAAAATTTAAGTAAAACTCCGGACAGAATACAGCTGCGTCCGAAACCTGGAAAATGCTACCTTCGGAGAGCACATTTCAAGGTAGGAAAGCATCAAGGCACGTCCGAATCTAATGTTAGCTTGACTTCCTGTCTCCTGAGGTACCTTCATCTGATCGATTTTTGAAGGCAGCATATTTGTATCCTTCGCTGCCTTTGATAACCCACAATCCTGTGTGTTCCATTCTGTGACAGTTGAGCTGGGGGGGAAAAAGATGGCGTCCGAAAGTTGCGTTTGCTGGTCAGTTTGTATGTAAATGTACGTTTTTTAACAACATGTTCCACTTCTGATGTCATTTCTAGCGAGAAATTACTAATGTAGTAATTAAATATTTCTTTAGTTCTCACCAAAGCTCTCTCTCCTTTTTGCTGTAAATCATTAAACTGTTACACTGCCTAAGAAATGTGTCCGAAATTAGTTTCGTGAGGTGCCTTCATGCACAAACGCTGACTTACAAGTCATTGTCTGATAAGGCAGCGAGGCAACGAGTCAGCATCCTAGGTTTTCAGACGCAGCCTACGTGTTCTTTAAAGGAACACTCCACTTTTTTTGATAATAGGCTAATTTTCCGTCTCCCCTACAGTTAAACAGTTGAGTTTTACCCTTTTTGAATCCATTCAGCCGATATCCGGGTCTGACGGTAACACTTTTAGCATAGCTTAGCATAGATCATTGAATCTGATTAGACCGTTAACATCTCGCAATCCCATGAGTGCAGCGGCGCAATGATATTACACAGCGCCTGAAAATAGTCCCCAGCGCTCCCTGTGTAAGCAGGTTGTCACGTTGGTTATGTTGACGGAAGTTAGCCTATTTTCAGGCGCTGCGTAATATTATTGCGCCGCTGTACTCATGGTACGGCTCAAAGTTCCTTGATTATTACGTAGGAAAGATAGTTCCTAGCCATATCGGCGTGGAAAATCACAACTTTTCATTTTCTGTCGGCCTTAGTACACAATGTAACTATAGAAGAGTCAAGTTTTAAATAGGAAAAATATCGAACTCTTTGGTAATTTTTGAGCGAGATGCTAACGGTCTAATCAGATTCAATGATCTATGCTAAAATTGCTACCACCAGACCCGGAGATCGGCTGAATGGATTTAAAAGCAGTAAAACTCAACTGTTTAACTCTAGGGGAGATAGAAAATTAGCCTATTTTTTTTTTTTTAAAGTGCTGTGTTCCTTTAAACAGAAAAGCTCTGATTGGGGGGATATAAATTATTGAAATCTGACAGTTTATAACAAACTGGCTGCATGTTTTCTTTTCAGCTTTTCTGAGCTGGAAGACCTAACTAAATGCAAAAAAAGCTACAAAAGTGAATGTTTTATTCAATGGTACCTTTAAGATTTACTCCTCCATGCTATGATGTTCCCCGTTGAGTTCATACAAGATCACAACTATATGGTCTTCTTGATGCTCAGTGAAAGTCAGTTTGGCCGTGCTTTTTACGTCACAGACAGCCAGTGACCAACCCGATCCTTCACCTTACTGTCTCTCAGTCTTTATCTCTGGCTCTCTGGGTGTAACTATCTGCGTCTGATACCCGAATTCACTCACAAGACTCTTCAGGTGCGACTAGTGGCCACCAGCGTGTGACCGTCAGAAGAGCTGCCCTGCTGATTAGTGTGACTACAGTAATCTCTCTGTGAAAAATCCCATAGACTTACATTTAAGAAGCTACCTCAGCCTTATCTAGAGACTAGAATATCTTGGGGTTGGGCTCTTTTGACTTAGGTCAGTCAACAACTACATCATAACACCAATAGTAACAGCATAGGAGCATGACAACGTAAAAAAAAAAAAAACCTGCATTACACAACCACAGAGAAACACCCTCAACATTGCAGTGGGGCGTTTTGGATGGACAAGCACCACTCAGAAAATGTATATATTATCTTTTTCAGGCAAGACCAGGCCAAAACCACACTATAAAACAGAATAACACGGAAAAGGTCTAACATGTATTTGTGAGATGTGTGCTCTTGGCTAAAAGAGTAGGCCTAGTTGTTGTTGCGGGAAACAACAAAACAATATTTGTTGCCAAATTGCAACGTGTTTTATTTGTTGTTTTCATGTCAATAGTTTTAATATGTCTCATAATATACAAGACAAAATAATGTATGAACAATATTTAGATATACTCTATATATTAGTCAACATTTTTGGTATGCCTATTATATATTTCTTATAGAAATTATTTTACATTGTCAGGTGAGAATGTCATTTCTTTAAAATGTCTTATCTTATTTAATATACACAGATCAGCATATTATTATGACCACTGTACAAATATAGTGTTGGTCCCCCTTGAGCCCTGACCCGTCAAGGCATGGACTCCACTAGACCCCTGGAGGTGTGCTGTGGTATCTGGCACCAAGATGTTAGCAGCAAATCCTTTAAGTCCTGTAAGTTGCGAGGTGGGGCCTCCATGGATCGGACTTGTTTGTTCAGCACATCCCACAGATGCTCGATTGGATTGAGATCTGGGGAATTTGGAGACCAAGTCATCACCTCGAACTCGTCGTGCTCTCATTTTTGCTTTGTGTCAGGGTGCATTATCCTGCTGAAAGAGCCACAGCCACCAGGGAATAATGTTTCCATGAAAGGGTGTACATGGTCTGCAACAATGCTTAGGTAGGTGGTACGTGTCAAAGTAACATCCACATGGATGGCAGGACCCAAGGTTTCCCAGCAGAACATTGCCCAAAGTATCACACTGCCTCTGCTGGCTTGCCTTCTTCCCACAGTGCATCCTGGTGCCATGTGTTCCCCAGGTAAGTGACACACACACCCGGCCATCCACGTGGTGTAAAAGAAAACGTGATTCATCAGTCCAGGCCACCTTCTTCCATTGCTCCGTGGTCCAGTTCTGATGCTCAAATGCCCACTGTTGGCACTTTCGGCGGTGGACAGGGGTCAGCATGGGCACCCTGACTGGTCTGTGGCTATGAAGCCCCATATACAACAAACTGCAATGCACTGTGTATTCTGATACCGTTCTATCAGAACCAGCATTAACTTCTTGAGCAATTTGAGCTACAGTAGCTCGTCTGTTTTGTCGGACCACACGGGCCAGCCTTCGCTCCCCACATGCATCAATGAGCCTTGGTCGCCCATGACCCTGTCTCTGGTTCCTTCTTGGACCACTTTTGATAGATACTGACCACTGCAGACCGGGAACACCCCACAAGAGCTGCAGTTTTGGAGATGCTCTGATCCAGTCGTCTAGCCATCACAATTTGGTCCTTGTCAAAACTTTCTCAAATCCTTGTTATTCACTGTGTGTGTGTGTGTGTGTGTGTGTGTGTGTGTGTGTGTGTGTGTGTGTGTGTGTGTGTGTGTGTGTGTGTGTGTGTGTGTGTGTGTGTGTGTGTGTGTGTGTGTGTGTGTGTGTGTGTGTGTGTGTGTGTGTGTGTGTGTGTGTGTGTGTGTGTGTGTTCAACAGAGGAAAGAAAATCATAAAGGTTTGAGACAACACAGGGGTGATGACAGCTTTTAAATTTTTTTGGTGAAATATCTCAAATAAATAAAATTGACTTTAATCTGTATTATTCCCTGCCAAAGTGCTTTTCTGTTTTCTATTGGTCTAAATACTTTAACACTTCTACAGAATTGCAGAACTGATACAATAATTCATGCAGGTTTTCTTCTGTCGGGCTGTTTCAGAAGAGAGGCTGTGGCGTATGCGAGAGACGCCCAGCAGAGAACAGAAGAACAGCCGGAAGCACCTCTGAAAAAGTCGCACTTTCATGTTCTGTTTGAGAGACTTTAAAAGGACATTCCTGACAAACATTTGCTATTTTTGTATTGCTGTAGGATTAGGTAAGATTTTAGATATGGGTAGAAAATGTAGTACATAAACACTTGCCAGTTTTAATTACAGTTTACACCATGTTATGAGTGTTTTTTGTTTTTTTTACTTATGTCAGCATTATTAGGCTCAGTAGGGATCTTTGCGTTATATCTCTTCGCTGCTTAGACTAGGAGACTAGGAACATTAGTGACATGAATCAACTTTGTACAGATGGTCAGATGTTTTTACTTTCACTGAAGCAAGAGACACCAAATATTAACTTTTCACTCAAATTGTTATGCTGATCATGTGATCTGTATCTTAAAATAATGTTTTGGAACAAAACAACTTAGAAGCATTCTCTCTATAGTCTCAGACTTGACCCCAACTTAGCTTTAACCCGATTGTGTTGCAACAGACCTCACTGCATGGTCTGGTTTGAGGATGTTTCATGTCTGGTGTCTTTGGGATGACCTGCTGTTTTTGGTCATATCAGCGTTCTTACATCTCTTCAGTTTCTCTATGGCAGCAGAGGACAGAGGAGAAGATCAAGACGCCTTTGATGTGTTGCCACTGCAGGCGATACAGGGATATGGAATAAGATATCTAAAAAAAAGAAATATAACATCTTGATTAAAAAGTAACATCTGGTTGAAATTCACAGCAAGGAGTGGGATGTTTTAAGAACTTTGATGTGAAATGTTTTTATTTTTATTTTTTAACTAAGCTTTATTTGGCACTTTGATAGCCTCACTTTGATAGTGTGTGTGTGTGTGTGTGTGTGTGTGTGTGTGTGTGTGTGTGTGTGTGTGTGTGTGTGTGTGTGTGTGTGTGTGTGTGTGTGTGTGTGTGTGTGTGTGTGTGTGTGTGTGTGTGTGTGTGTGTGTGTGTGTGTGTGTGTGTGTGTGTGTGTGTGTGTGTGTGTGTGTGTGTGTGTGTGTGTGTGTTAGGAATGAAAACTAACTAAGTTTAAGTAGGCCTAAGGCCTAACTAAAAAGAAGTTGGCTCAAAAGAGTTATTGATTCGGGAGTTTAAACCCCCACAAAATTTGCTCGGGGGTCAGACTACACTCACTGATCGCTCGGTATGTTTTTGATTCACAAAAAAGAATACCAGCTTTCATTGGCCAGAGGCCGTCTGACTGACATGTGAAGCAACCAATCACACTTAGTTTTGTTTCACATCATGTTTAGGGGCGTGAAAATGTTATGTTGATAATATATCCCTACAATAACAGGCTGGCTAAAACTTATTTTAAGGAGTGTATGCCACACAAACTTTACATACTACACATACTTTTGAAAATCCAGCATTTAGTTGATCCTGTCCTGGTAAGTCACAGTTGTAAACACACCAGCTTTCTTCCTCCACGAGGCGGGGGTTTGGCGTCACAGCATCTTTCCACAACCACCAAACTGCTGAAATCAATTTAACAATATCCAAATATGTTGATATTCTTAGTACTTGCTCATTTTGTGGTCATGAAGATGACACATTGATACATTTATTCTATTCTTGTGATTTGGTTCAAATGTTTTGGTCTAATTTATATTCCCATTTAAATAAAACCCCCATTAATACACAGTCTTTTAATTTGAAAGATGTTATTTATTACACTGACTCCAACAAATCTAAAGAATATATTTTCAAATTTTTTATTTTGTTTACCAAATTTTTCATCCATAAACAGAAATTTATGAGATCACTTCCTACTCTTTCACATTTTTTGATCGAGGTAGACCTCGCTGCTTAAATCTTTTAGGTTAACTGGCAATACAAAATGTGATCGATTCCTAAAACGATATGAACAATTATTTTGTAATGAATCTGATGTTAAAGTTTAACCAGCTTTCTCATGTATTTTATGTCCCCCCCCCCCGCCCTTTATTTTTTATTTTTTTATTTTGTCCCTTGTCTTTTATATGTCCTTTTCATATGTATGTACATGTTTTTTAATACTTCCTTTAGATATTTGACTGTACATACAAATGTCTTTTATGTCTTAACTCGGTAACACCTTATAATAACTACACGCTATGAAGCATTAGTTAAGCATTAGTAAATAGTTAATTCATCATTTCTAAAGCATTAATATACATAAATAGGCAGTTTATAAATACAGCTATAAATGCTTTATTCTTGATTTATAAACATATCTTTAATGTGTTTAATAATAGTATTTTCATACTTTATAAATGATCAATTTATCATTTCTAAATTAAGTATTACATTATTTACAAACCAGTTATTTAGGAGTTGTCAGTTGTTCATCAGATCATTTAGAAAGTGTAAGTAAAGGATTAATAAACTATTTAAATGTACATTTGTATATCTTATTATTTAGACATATAGAAATAGTTACTCAGCATGTTAATAAATGCTTTATTAAAGGGATAGCTCACCCAAAAATGAAAATCATTTACTCACCCTCAAGTTGTTCCAAACTGTATGAGTTTCTTGGCTCTGCTGAACACAAAAAGAAGATAGTTTGAAGAATGTTTGTAACAAAACAGAGAAAGCAACCATTGACTACCATAGTATTTTTCTCTACTATGGTAGTCAATGGTTGCTCTATCTGCTTGGTTGCCTGCTTGGTAGCCTTTAAATCTCCTTTGTAAAAGCTTTATGAGACATAAATAGTCCTCACTTTAGAGGAGCTCACAAAAAGAGTTAAATGACAACTTCTAAAAGTTTTATAACTAACTGAATTAATCATGAATTACAGTGGAAATACATGTTAATAAAGCATTTATTAACACACTGAGTAACTATTTCTATGTGTCTAAATAATGAGATGTATAAAATTTTAAAAAGAAAATGCTGAAATCACATGACTTTGCCAAAGTTTGACACCCAAAAATCCGAACTACTGAATCGACTCGCTGATTCGATACACTCCAAAGCTTCATGAAGTAGTGTTTTGAAATCGGTTATCACTATAAGTCGTTATTTCGTTTTTTTTATGGCGGACCACAAATATGATCGTTGCTTTATAATATTAATATTGAACCACTGTACTCACATGGACTGCTTTAAATATGTTTTTAGTACATTAATGGATCTTGACAGTGTAAATTGCTTTGGTCTCTATGGAGGCCTCACTGAGCCTTCGGATTTCAACAAAAATATCTTCATTTGTGTTCCGAAGATGAACGAAGGTCTTACGGGTGTGGAACGGCATGAGGGTGAGTAATAAATGACATTATTTTCATTTTTGGGTGAACTAACCCTTTAAACAAACAGCAGCCTCCTTTTTACAGTTCCTCGTGAACCTAAACAACAAGCTTATGATGCGTTTATGCCATGTCGTAACCATAATTATGAGATGGCAACATGTGATGTTTTTATGCGTTTCTGTGTCAATGCCAAAATTAATCTGCAGCAGTCAGCAAAATGAATCTGCAGCAGTCAAATTTTTTATTATTATTGTAATGTTACTTGCTTTGAGACATTATAGGTAATTTAACGCCGCTGTGTGCGTTCGTGTGTTTTGAAGGAGGCGTGGCTCTGGAAACGCTCTGAATGAAAAGGAAGGGTGGAATCATACTTTCAAAGCTAGCTTGCTACTGCTAGCCACTCCGAAATTGCCTACCCTACCTTTTAAAGGAGTTTATATTTCTGAAGAGCTTTTCAATGAGGAATGCCTACTAATTTGTATACACTTCAGATCTTCAATCTAAATATAACAATGTTAAATGTCTTGAATTCTCTCACATCCCTTGTCAAACTGTAGAGCATGTCTATAGTGCCACCTGCTGGCTGAGATGGTGCAGTGCAGAACTCCTCTGACAATTTGGCCTGCACTTTCTCCTCCTCTCTTGGTCGAGCTCTCATATTTACAGGTAAGACATTTTATATGACCTTAGAATGTTAAAATTGATCCGGTGTTAAACTGTAGAACATAGAGTCCGTAAACATGAACTCAAAATGATCTCACAGATTATTGATCCCAGTTGTGACATTTATTCCAGATGTACAAGATTATAGATACTATCAAACGGCTGCTTTATTTTTTCACTGTAACGTGAACCTTATCAAAAGTCTGACTATTCTGGACATTTCGATGTACGAATCCCTGAGCCGCACATTTAAAAAAATCAAAAACTAAGAGACAATATATACCATATTGATTGCTTTTAAGAACTGGAGTCCTGTTCTGATGATCAGAAAATCTCTCATATACCATCTCTCACCAATCAGTCTCTGCTCAGCCTGGTGTCTTCTCTTCCTCTGAGCTATCTGACACTCTTCACACGCATCTCTTCACACCTGACCAGTCTGTCACCTTCTCATAGGAGGATGCGTCTGGGTAATGGGATGCATAGTATGAGGAATTTTAAAAAAGCGGAAGAAATGTTTTAGCTTCTGAATCAAGAACAATGTGTAAACCAGGACCAAGGAGCTGCAGCGAGGCTGAGAGGCAGAATGCCAAAACTAAGGTTTGTTTTCACAGTCCAGTGCCAATGTGATTAACGGAACTTAATTAAAGTTTACATCAGCGTCGGAATTGTGTCAGAGCTCTTGGGTGTCCTCTCGCCTCCTTTAAAAAAAAAAGAAAAAAAGAAGTGGACCAGAGCTTGATATAAAATCAAATTAAGTTTGCTTATGTAGCGTATCAAGTAAGAAAATATACTACCATTCAAATGTTTATGGTCAGTAAGATTTTTGGTAATGCATGGTTTAATTTATTAACATTAGTTAATGTATTAACTATCATGAACAAACAATGAGAAAATTATTTATTTATTCAACTTTGTTAAAGGTCCCATGACATGAAAATTGCACTTTTCACCAGAGAATTTGTAGAAAATGGATTCAGTTTATTTTTTACATTTAATTCAGTCACAATGTCAGCACAGTACGGTGGCACAGTAGTGCACAACACAACGGAATTTAAAAAGCATACATAAGTTCACAACACAACAAAATAAAGCCTCAACACAACAAAATCAAGCCACAACACAACGGAAATGCTCCTGACCACTAGGGAGCGCTCGGAGTGCGGTAAAGTTAGTTTTCCTTGCCATTGTTCTATAGATTCGCCAGTCTTACAAATATATAAACCCTACGATCAGTTTCAATTGTGCAATTGTATATCGCCATGAAATATCACACACGCTACCACGGCGGATGACTTCTGCCAATTCCACCAAGTGGTTGAAACGTATAATTTGTATTAATTAAAATAATTTTTAACATTTATAAACAGACATGTTAAAATTTCATAGCTTGATTGTATTGGTAAAACTGACTCAGTAATGCAATTTGAAAATTAAAAAAAAGTAATTTTAATGAATACAAATTAAACGTTTCAACCCCTGAAGGTGGAATTGGCAGACGTTCCCTTAGGCGTCATCCGCCGTGGTAGTGTGTCAAAGCATTTTCGAGTATAAATATGCAGCTATAATGCACGTAGGTGATTTTGAATTGATATTTAATGTCGATTTACTATTTACTTAAAACTGATCGTAGTGTTTATATATTTGTAATACTAGCGAATCTATAGAACAATGGCAAGGAAAACTAACTTTACCACGCTCCGAGAGCCCCCTAGTGGTCAGGAGCATTTCGGTTGTGTTGTGGCTTTTTCGTTGTGTTGTGGCTTTATTTCGTTGTGTTGTGGCCTATTCGTTATGTTGTATCTTTTTTCGTTGTGTTGTGGCCTATTCGTTATGTTGTAGCTTTTTTCGTTGTGTTGTGACCTTTTCGTTATGTTGTGGCTTTTTTCGTTGTGTTGTGGCCTATTCGTTATGTTGTAGCTTTTTTGTTGTGTTGTGGCCTTTTCGTTGTGTTGTGGCTTTTTCGCTGTGTTGTGGCCTTTTCGTTGTGTTGTGGCCTTTTTGTTGTGTTGTGGCCTTTTCGTTGTGTTATGGCTTTTTCGTTGTGTTGTGGCCTTTTCGTTGTGTTATGGCTTTTTCGTTGTGTTGTGGCCTTTTCGTTGTGTTGTGGCTTTTTCGTTGTGTTGTGGCCTTTTCGTTGTGTTATGGCTTTTTCGTTGTGTTGTGGCCTTTTCGTTGTGTTGTGGCTTTTCCGTTGTGTTGTGGCTTGATTTCGTAGTGTTGTGGCTTTATTTCGTTGTGTTGTGGCCTTTTCGTTGTGTTGTGGCTTTTTCGTTATGTTGTGGCTTGATTTCTTTGTGTTGTGGCTTTATTTCATTGCGTTGTGAACTTATGTATTCTTTTCAATTGCGTTGTGTTTTGCACTACTGGTCCACCGTAGCACAGGCTTTACAAACAGACTTTTATGAAATGGATTCGACAGAACCGCCACAAACAATAAGTAACAGTGTTCATTAATGCCTGATCTGTGATCAGTGATTTCTGATGTGTAGCTAATTATTCAAGTTCACACAGACTTTCTTTCTAAATCGTTTAATACTGTTTATGCATCAGTGAATCAAGCCAGTGACTAAATGATCAACTTCACATTGTTTCTCTTGGTAGCATGAAACAAATCTGTTTTTTAAAGGCCCACTGAAATCAAAATAAAGTTTTTTAGCTTTTAGTATGATTATCTTAGCCTTAAGGTTATGAATAAGCTGGTGTGTTCCAAAACAATGACAAAATTTGCAACTAGGAGATATAAGCATTCAAAACTTACAGTCTCTCACTTCCGTTAAAACTAATTACAGATTTTGAAGACATCATCGCAGACTTCACCTTCTCATCAAATCTTCTGTCCAATCAAATGCACTCTAGAATCTGAAGTCCCACCCCATGCATTATAAATAGACCCTGAACTGCGTCTGAAAACCGTCAGTTGTTCACGCATTTACTAATTTCTACATGGTGAACGGCACATAGCGCACTATATATGCGATAGGAAACGTTTCAGACAGTGTAAATATGTTTTCAATTGAGGCGAATGAAGTCTGGGTTCACGATAGTTTCACGCACCGCAGCAGCGCACACACATAGTCTAGACCAGAGCCGTTGAACACATACACGAGAGCGCAGCTCGGATCATATGCGCGAGTCGGCGCAGACAACAAAACATATCGAACCCATTTAAATGCTGCACAGAATGCTGTATTTCAAGGAGATATGGAGGAGATTATGATGATAAACGGTTAGATTCTGAGGAACCTGGCATTAAAAAAACAGAAAGGCTCTAGTCAAACTATGGTAATAACGGAACGCTATTGGCTGTTTCAAAAAAGCGGAGGAGCTGCTAACAGCTGGAGCCGTTTGAGGGGAAATAACGTCAACACATTGAATAATGCTGCGCGTTCCAAGGCAGTTCAGTGGGCCTTTAAACTGTGATTAAACTACAGAGAGCGATTAAAGAACACTGTCTTTATAATGGTAAATGGACTGCATTTATATAGCACTTTCAACAGACCCATGGCCATCCAAAGGGCTTTACATATTGCCTCACATTCACCCATTCACACACTAATGGCGGTGTGGCTGAAGCTAATGGCTGAAGCTGTCAATCACACGCTGCGAGTGTATCTGCACACTTGCCCAAACTCCCGTTATAATGAATGGCACTGTTATGCTGCACAACGAAGCTCTTACTGTTTTCATATCGATATTGTGTTTGCTGTTAGTTGTGGTGAAAGCATTTTGTGAGAAAAACTGCGTTGCAATGATGAGATCACTGCATTCACGCGATCAACAGACTGTCTGTGTGCTCAATGCTCATCACTGCAGCCTTTCATGTGATGGGAAAAGATCTCAAAATAATGCTATAATCAACACTTTCACGGTTTGTTAATCTCGACAGCTGTAATCATAAAAAAACCCAGTGGAATACGCATTTCAAATGCAAAGATGTCAGCCAATCACAACAGTGTGCATTTACACTGAAGTCTCACAGCACACACGCCCCTTCAAACAGAGCATATAAAAAAATAACGTTTTTTTGCATTGCACACTAGAATCGGGCATTGTGTATTTGGGCATGGAGTAGGAATAAGACTCTTTATGCAGAAAAGCCCAATGCCCGTGCTGCAATAAATTAATTCATAATTTTTAAATAAATCTGGTAAAATTGCAACTCTGTGCCAGTGAATGAATGAATGAGGCATTTATATAGCACTTTCATACTGTACACCCAAAGCACTTTTCAATCATATCACCACCAGTGCGCTCACCACACACCAGCTATAGGTGGAGAGGAGAGAGTGTGATGGAGCCAATATAGTGAATGGGGATAATTAGGAGTCCATGATTGGTAAGGGCCAATGGAGAGAATTTGGCCAGGACACCGGGGTTACACCCCTACTCTTTTACGAGAAGTACCATGGGATTTTTAATGACCACAGAGAGTCAGGACCTCGTTTTAACATCTCATCCGAAGGACGGATGTGAATGTCCCCCAAATCAGAAAAAGTTGGGACAGTATGGAAAACGCAAAAAAAAAAAAGAAGTGATTTCTAAATTTACTTTGACTTGTATTTCATTGCAGACAATATGAATACAAAATATGTCATGTTTTGTCTGGTCAACTTCATGTCATTTGTAAATATGCATCCTTTCCTGTCATTCAGACCTGCAACACATTTCAAAAAAAGTTGGGACAGGAGCAATTTAGGGCTAGTAATGAGGTAAAATGGTTAAATAATGATGTGATTTGAAACAGGTGATGTCAACAGGTGATTGTAATTATGATTTGGTACAAAAGCAGCATCCAAGAAAGGTCTAATCCTTTAGGAGCAAAGATGGGCCGAGGATCGCCAGTTTGCCAACAAATACGTGAGAAAATTATTGAAATGTTTAAAAACAATGTTCCTCAAAGAAAGATAGGAAGAGATTTGGATATTTCACATTCAACAGTGCATAACATAATTAAAAGATTCAAGGAATCTGGAGGAATTCCAGTGCGTAAAGGACAAGGGCGCAAGCCTAAGTGTCAAACCGTGATCTCCGATCCCTCAGGCGGCACTGCATCAAGAATCGTCATTCATCTAAAAAGGAAGCCCTATGTTAACAGTGTCCAGAAGCGCCGTCGACTTCTCTGGGCTCGGAGGCATCTGGGATGGACCATCACACAGTGGAAACGTGTACTGTGGTCAGATGAATCAGTATTTCAGGTATTTTTTGGGAGGAATGGACGCCGTGTGCTCCGGACCAAAGAAGAAAAGGATCATCCAGACTGTTACCAGCAACAAGTCCAAAAGCCAGGGTCTGTCATGGTATGGGGTTGTGTCAGTGCCCTTGGCAAAGGTAACTTGCACTTCTGTGAAGGCACCATTAATGCTGAAAAGTACATAGAGATTTTGGAGCATAATATGCTGCCTTCAAGAAGACATCTTTTCCAGGGACGTCCATGCATATTTCAACAAGACAATGCAAAACCACATTCTGCACACATTACAAAGTCCTTGCTGCGGAGGAAGAGGGTACGGGTACTTGACTGGCCTGCCTGCAGTCCCGACCTGTCTCCAATAGAGAATGTGTGGCGCATTTTGAAGCGCAAAATGCGACAACGAAGACCCCGTACTGTTGCCCAGCTTAAGACTTGTTTGCAGGAAGAATGGGACAAAATTACACCTGAAACACTTCATCACTTGGTGTCTTCAGTCCCTAAACGTCTTTTAAGTGTTGTGAAAAGGAATGGCAACATTACAAAGTGGTAAATGCTTTACTGTCCCAACTTTTTTTTAAATGTGTTGCAGGTCTGAATGACAGGAACGGATGCATATTTACAAATGACATGAAGTTTACCAGACAAAACATGAAATATTTTTTGTTCATATTGTCTGCAATGAAATACAAGTCAAAGTAAATTGCTTTTTTTTTTATTTGCGTTTTCCATACTGTCCCAACTTTTTCTGATTTGGGGTTGTACATTGGACTCTTTATGTAGTGATTTAACTGAGCGAATAAGAGAGGAATCATGGGTCCATGGTGTAAGTTCCATTCTGTAAATTAATGTGACAAGTAGAATAGGTAACCCATACTCCGAATTTGTCCTCTGCATTTAACTACGCACACACATTATTAGGAGCAGTGCGTAGTGAACACACACAAACTGCAAACACACTCGGAGCAGTGGACAGCCATTGGGGGTTAGGTGCCTTGCTCAGTCATTTCCTGCCAGTGTTGAGAATCAAACCCGCAACCTTCGGGTTAACAGTCTGACTCTCTAATCATTAGGCCACAACTGCCCCTAAAATGCCTCACAAACAACATGTGCTTAGAAATTTCAGATGGGAAATCAGTTTCTATAATGAAAACAGAGTAATATTTTGACTTTTTAGTTTAAGTTGACTTCATTTTCAGTTCTCAGTTCAGCTTAGATTGATTCACTGATGTTTCTAGTCTTAACCCTGGACTGAAAATTATTTTTTAAATTGTTTTATTGAGTATGATGAACCTGTCAACTGTGTTTCATTCCATGGTTTTTTTTTCTTTTATAATATGGGAGAATCCTGAAGGGTGAAGGATCGGCTGTTTTTCCATCACAGATTACCCATATTTTGTGTTAATTACACATTTAATTTATTAGTTAAATAATACTATGGAAATTAGTGATTTGTAACACCACCTTCCTCTCATATTACAGTACATCTCCAAAAAAACTCACTGTCTGACCTGTCCATCTCCATATCCAGCAGTCCAGAGAGTGAAATCAGTTTTGTTTTATACAATATTCTCCTTGAATTGGGTTGTAAGAGAAATGACCAGATGAGAATGAGAATACGATGTTAAAAATTGCTCTTATATTTTTATCAAGCGAACTAGAAGTCATTGAACCATCCTGCTGTTTTTAATAAGCTGACCAAAAAAGAGAGTCAAATGGTAGACGCTAATAACCAGAGGTCAGCAGAGGCCAGGAGGTGATGAAATGACTCTGGTTTTTTTGCCCATATGAAGCGATGCACGTCCTGGATAAAAAGGGTTCAGATAAAGGTCTTTTTGAGAGCAGCTCTGGCTGATCTCAGTGGAGACTCATTCATGCTGACTCAGAGACAGCGAGATGTCTGCCAAAACAAGCACGACAAAGGCCAGAGAAAAGAGAATATTAAAGAGCTATACTTCTAAATGCAAAAGGATGTTTGGACTGATTATTTGCTCTGTGATATCGTCAAAGATGTGACGTTTTTAAACATCCTAAAAATGTAAACAACTTCAAACTAATTATTTGTTAAAAGTGCACAAAGTCATTTTGTTTATGTTTAACACTCTGAGGCCATGAAAGGGTGCACATGGTCTGCAACAAAGGTGGTACATGTCTGAGTAACATCCACATGGATGGCAGGACCCAAGGTTTCCCAGCAGAACATTCCCCAAAGTATCACAGCCTATATAAAAGCCTGGCTTGCTTTTTTCCCATACCTTCTTCCATTGCTCCGTGGTCCAGTTCTGATGCTCACGTGCCCACTGTTGTCACTTTCTGTGGTGGACAGGGGTCAGCATGGGCACCCTAACTGGTCTGCGACTATGCAGTCCCTGCAACAAACTACGATGCACTGTGTATTCTGACACCGTTCTATCAGAATCAGCATTAACTTCTTCAGCAATTTAAGCTACAGTAGCTCGTCTGTTTGACCGGACCCCACAGGCCAGCCTTTGCTCCCCACGTGCATCAATGAGCCTTGGTCGCCCATGACCCTGTCTCTGGTTCCTTCATTGGACCACTTTTCATAGATACTGACCACTGCAGACCGGGAACACCCCACAAGAGCTGCAGTTTTGGAGATGCTCTTCCCCAGTCTCTGCCATCAAAATTAGGCCCTTGTCAAACTCGCTCAAATCCTTACGCTTGCCCATTTTTCCTGCTTCTAACACATCAAAATATTGACGACAAAATGTTCACGACAAAATGTTCACTTGCTGCCTAATATATCGCACCGACAAACAGGTGCCGCGATGAAGAGATAATCAGTGTTATTCACTTCACCTCATAATGTCATAATGCATGATCAGTGTATATTAAGAGTGGAACAGCATTTCCTGTGTCATTTTGACTCTGAATCAACATGAACCAGTCGTTATTGGACTTTAACTCAGGATCAGCATGACTTGTTCCAATAGGGCTTATCATTTAAAGTTCTTGACATGGCTCTTTTGAAAAAACAGCATATGCTGGTTTATGCTGGTCCTAAATTGGTCATGAGCTGATTTAAGCTGGTCCTGAGCTGAAGCTAGTTTCTTAGGACCAGCACTTGACCAGCTTAAACCAGCTGCTATGCTTTAAAACATACATGACCAGCATATGCTGATTTCTTTTCAACAGGGGGGACATTGTTTACAATCTGATTTATATTGTTAACATTGAAATCTTGATTTAACACAGGATATTGGTAGCAACCTGTAAAACTGGCATTTCTGCATTCACTGAGAAATTAGAATAAACAGGATATTATATGCAGGCCTGCTTTTCTTTGAACAGAATTACATCCAGTGATGACTTATCATAAACAAATGTATGCTGACTGCACAGTTTTCAATAATTGAAGCTGTCCTTAGGTTGTGCTGTGCCAATTCACTACAACCTCAATAAAACTTGAATGTACATATATGGCTTTATTAATAATGAGTATTATGGTATTGCAATGTAAATATCATAATGTAGCTGATGTAAACGCATTAACAGATTTGAAAATGCAACACAAAATGTTATGCAGTGTGTAACAACTTCTGTCTGTTTATTAATGAAGGAGTTCCTGAAGACCCTGGGGCCGGTTGCGTAAACTGCTCAGATTAGTATTAAAGGGGTGGTAAAACACATTCTTTTGAAGGCTTGACTGTGTTTGTGGGGTGCACTGTAACATGTGTTCATGCTTCGTTTAAAAAAAAATTGCCTTATTTTTCATATATTTGACTTTTATTCTACACTGCTCTGTCCCTCCTTGTAAAACGGTCTGATGCTTTCCGGGTTGTATGAAGCCAGTCCCTCAAAAATACGCGATGGGCTCAGATTGGTTAGCTGGCCCAGTGTGTTGTGATTCGCTAAACGCCTAGTGCACGTATGTCGGAAACGTCACGCCCCTTACCGGAGGCTGTGCTTTGGTCAGTGTTAGAAACAACGGCGTCAATAAAACCATACCAATCTGAGCCCGAATCAGACCCAGAACATTTGAGTGAAGATGATCGAGCAGAACCTGTTCAGTTCTCAAGAGTAAAGACTGCGGATCTATAATGATCGCTACTGAATGGCACTTTAACTTTTGTATTTTTAGAACGATTATAGCCAAATATCTGTCGCAAGAACTAACCCAAAACAAACACTAAGCACTGGCTTTAACTAGTAAGTTAGCCAAATCACACACAGAACCATGTTTAGCATGCCTGTAGATAAACAATACATAAAAGCTCTAATCAAAGAATCATTTACACTAATGTCAGGTTCGCTGTTGAGATTTTAACGTTAGTGTTTGTAACATTAGGTGTTCGTCGGATAACGTTAAGTATGAATGAGCATTTAACAGACTGGTTTGCAGAACAGCGCTGTCATCTGTTTACTTCCTTGCTACAACCTATTACAGGAAAACACATCGATGAAAAATAAATCAGACTTACAGGTTGTGGCCCGTGAACAGCTTCTGTTTGTAAATCCAGCTTTCAGGACAAGCAGTTGTGCATATCCTGTATTGAACTCGCGAAGTTTGTGGAAGTTTGTGTTGTCCTCCGTGAAATGTGCAGCGCGCGCGTCATGCATCCACGCACCGGCAGTGTTTTTTTCACACAGCTGACGTTGTGCAAATCTGGCATTGAAATCGCGAAGACGGTGGATGTTTTCCTCTGTTAGATGTGCTGCAGGGAGCCCTGCGCGCGCCTGATTCCCCGCTGACTCAAACACGTGCATATAACATGCTGTATGTTAAACGCTCTGCAACGCACCCCCGTCCCAAGGAAGGCTGAACAGAGCAAGTACCCCAGACCTGCAATCCGGATGAAAATAACAGCGTTTCCTCGGCATCGCGGCAACAACACTCCAGCCTACTATACCACAACAGCGCTGCGATACAAAATGGCCTCACCCCCCCTTATTTAATATTCTCGGAGGAGGGGTTTATGTAAATATTGAGCCTGTTGATGTCACCAACCCTGGAGGAATGTGTGTAGTCGCCTACTGGCCGTTTGCTGTAGTTCTTAGAAACTGATTTCTTTAAAAGCAAATATCTCCCTTTGCTTTAAACTTTGAACGTTGTAACTTTGCAGATGTTGTTTATGCTCAAGCAGCAACATTACACGTTAGCTAAAGTTAGAATAGTGAAATCGTGGTTTACCACCCCTTTAAAGCCACAATATGTCATTTTTCGCCGCTTGAGGTCACATATATAAAACAAAGGTGTAGCTTGATGATGCCTTGATTTTGCCGAGCTTTTATTATGCAGCAGACGAGCGCTTCCACTTCTTACGGTCATGCGTATGTGGGGTAACGCAGTGCTGTTTTATCTGTTTTAAGTGACTTAAACTGCAATTCATCGACTGGCCACTAGGGCTCCAGAAGGGAGCAGAATCTCATTGAGCCCCATGTTAAAATGCCCAACTTTACAGCAGAAAAAAACATGTTTACAGCCTAGTACAAATTGTGGTTTTGGTCTATACGGCTAATTTTGCCCTTCATGACAACTGTGAGGGGGGTGAATTATTTTATAACTCATTCGTTTAAATTATATAAAGCCTTAAAGATCTGCATAATTAAGGGCGTGGCCACTTTGAGTGACAGGTGGATTGCCGTTTGTCTGCTGTCTGTTAGTCATCGCGTCACCTCAGCTCCGCCCATGTCCCGCCTCTTTGCCCATTTTTTGTTATCCGGGAGTAACGAGCGATGAGGTGCTGCCAAGATGGCAACGGCCAGCTCGACCTTACTTTACGCTTCAAAACTGCTCTTCAGAATCCTATGGGTGATGTTACAGACACTACGTCCATATTTTTTTTACAGTCTATGGTTTTAATGCTTTAATGCTTTAATGCTACTCTGTGTGTTCAGTCGGTGGCTACTATGAGACACTTGTTGCACACTACAGTAAGCTAGATCGGTATTAGGCATGGTAAAACGGACCTAATAAGACACTGCAATGAGCTGTATAACAATGATTCGTTTTCTGTTGATGAATGTATGCATACAGTTGCTCATCTGTCTAATAAAACGCATAATATATTAAAGCGTCTTTGGTGTTTCCATGGTTTCTACAATTTAATAGGCCTACCAGAAATCGAGGGTAATATGGGTATTGATGTCATTGAAAGGTGACCAGTTTTGGGAGTAACGCGTTACAAAAGTAATGCATTACAGTAACATATTAATTACATTTTGCTGTAACGCAGTAGTGTAAGGAATAACTAATCAATTTTCAGTAATATTTTACTCGTACATGTTCAGTAACGCTTGCATTACAACACACTTTTAGCCCAAAATGTAATTGTTAAAAAAACAAACAAAACAAAAAAGCATGACATTAACGAATGAAAAATGCAAGTAAGTTATTACCTGTTCGTGGTCAGTCAATAGCCGCGTATGGTGTCCAAGTTTGTAAATAAAGAAGGCTTACAGGCTCTGTCGTTTCAAAGATTACCACAATGCCGGCGAGCGCGTCGAGTAAACAAATGGACGAGGCTCCCACCGCAGAGCCAAACGAAAGGATAAACAAGGCTTAAAGGGATAGTTCACCCAAAAATGAAAATTCTGTCATCATTTACTCACCCTCAAATTGTTCCAAACCTGTATGAGTTTCTTTGTTCTGCTGAACACAAAAGATGATATTTAGAAGAATGTTTGTAACCAAGCAGAGAGAGCAACCATTGACTGCCATACTAGGGAAAAAAATACTGTGGTAGTCAATGGTTGCTCTCTCTGCTTGGTTACAAACATTCTTCAAAATATCTTCTTTTGTGTTCAGCAGAACAAAGAAACTCATTCAGGTTTGGAACAACTTGAGGGTGAGTAAATGATGACAGAATTTTCATTTTTGGGTGAACTATCCCTTTAATTAATGAAGATGGCAGAAGAAGACTGTACATTCACGAGATGGACGTACGCGCATTACATCGAGTTTGTCAGATATAAGGACAAGAAGAACGTAGGCAAATGCAGTCATATGCAACCTTTGTCTAAACCTTTGTTATTCATCCTTTCTTGCATTGTCTTCTTGAGCCTTCACTTTGCCTATTATATGCTATATTGTTAGATAGCCCACATTCATTATGCTACATCATATCGCCTTCTACTGGATGTAAAATGCTTTGTAGTAGCCTACATTTAGTCATTTTAGAATTTCTGTAGTTATTTTGGTGAAAGTAACTCAAAAGTAGCATAATACAGGAGTAATGTAACGCATTACAATTCTGAGACAGTAATATTGTAATCAGAATCAGAATCAGAAAGAGCTTTATTGCTAATATGCTTGCACACACAGGGAATTTTTCTTGGTGCTGAAGCTTCCAATGCACATGTACAATACAAACACAACAAGAACATAGTAATACAATTAAAAATATGAAAAATAGTATAAAAAATATAAGGTCACAGTTACGTTTAGTAATGTAAATAATTACTTTTAAATAACAGTAACAAGTAAGCTATAATGTAGTTTGGAAGTAACTTGCACAACACTGTAGGTGACGCACGGACACAGTCTGTGTCCTGGTTAAAAATGCTTATTTCTCTGGATTTAAACATTTTTGGAAACATTTGGATAATACATATAACATTGTTATAGTGTTTTTTTTGTGTGTGTGTGGATATTTTGGTCCAAAAATCTTACATACTGTGCCTTTTAAAAGTTAGTCATCTATTTTTTTTACTTCAAGACTGGTCCAAAACTGTTCAAAGTTAGTCACATAAAAGGGTGGATCGGTCTAATTTGAATCAGAAAAGTAAGTTTAGAGATAAGAGGGAAGCAATCAGTCAGGATGTTCCTGTATTTTCCACCAGATGTCAGTGAAAATACATTATTTGTACAAAATCACCTTTGACACGTTTGGTATTTTATAGAGACATTTATAAATGTGTGCATTATTATTAGCTATATTGAACATTCTGATTTCTTTAAATGAAAAAAAGAGAGATAGATTCGATATTTATTTAAAGTTATAAAAGTGAATTATAAAGTCTATTTACATTTAAGTTTTAAGCCTGAAAAAGATTAGTTTGATATTTTATTTTTCGTTCAGCAAAGTTACAACACGCTCGAGTGTTACGTTCACACTTCAGAGGGGTTCCAGTTGTTGCGTCACATCCAGGGGCCCCTGGGGGCTCAGCTAGATGCTGGTGGGCGTGACGTCATGCCCGAAAGTTTGATACAATGCCCTCCATGTTTAGGGGAAGTTGAGTTCTACTGACAACACCAACATGTGACGTACCGAAGACATAAAGATGATCAATGGAATTTATGCGTAATTGACGCGACCGCGTGGGAAGCGACGACTCGATGAAACAGAGTGGGACCTGTAACGTTAAAGTTTTTTTTTAGGTGAATGGTTCGCGTAACACCCAACTATAAAACGGTCTGTTCTCCGCTAGACAAGCGGGCTGCCGCGGGTGAAACGTGTAGGCTATCGGAATTAGTATTTACGGAGTTGTTTTTAGACTGTATATATGTTGTTTCTCACTAAAATGAGGAACCCGCTGGACAGACGCTTTTAGGATTGTTCCTCAGCCCTTCTCGGACCTCCGTCGCCGGGCGAGAGTCGGGCATCGTCCGTTAGAGGAGTATCAGAATGAAAAAGCCCAAAGTGGGTCGGATGTTTCTGGCGACATGCGTTGGGTCGTTTTTCATTCTCATATTATACTTCCAGACCATCTCAAGATCAGGTGAGTATTACTAATAAAGTAGCGAAGTCTAATTCATGATGGATTTGCTCATTCGAGTCGGAATCTTTTAAATGAACCGGTTCACAAAACAGGTTCGAACTATTTGTTCGCAAATCAGACTGAATCGGTCCAAGCGTTTCTCGAATAATGACACCGAGTCATTGAACCAAGAACCCGTCCGATTTGATTCATATAGGCTATCAGTTTTATCAACACATAACAGATTTGGTTTTGAATTGTATTTAACATGCAGAAACGTTTTTCAATTGAGACAAACTGTTATTGTTCATTGTATGCTATAGCAAATTTAGCTTCTAATAAAATGACTGTTTTTAAGAGCTGAATCTTGGATCCAATCAACAAATGAACTGGACACATCAATTACAATAAATCATTTAGAGAAAATCTGAAATATTCATATATTCTGTAGCCCATGTGGCTTAGTCAAGTCGCCTACATTTATATATAGCGCTTTTTATAATATAGATTGTTTCAAAGCAGCTTTACCGTGATAATAGGAAATTAATGGAAGAGAGATTGTGTTGGCTGTACATCAGCTCTAGAAAAAAGTTATTGCATGCTAAAGACAATAGCTTTTTAAAATTATTATTATTGATTAATTTCCATTGTAAAAAAAAACATTAGTTATTACTTTGGGTCCACTTGCACAACACCATTTTCAACTTAAATAGAATACTTTTAATGCGTTCTTGCCATTCATTTGCATGGCAACAGTGTTTGATGGCTTGGGAACGCAAACTTTGAAATAGTTTTGAAACGATATCGTTATCATCTTTATGTAAACTTCAAAAACCGTGAATCTGTGAGAATGGTGACGGCATGCACGTAAGCATTACGTGTTTAGTCCATAGGTAAGTGCATTTGAATTAGGGATGGGCATTTTTGTCAATTTCTCATTTCGATCATCGATAGGTCTCAAAAACGAGTACTCGAGTACTCGGGGGCGGGGCATGTGCAGGGGGCGGGGCATGTCCGTCATTAAGATAATGAAAACTGTTATGAAAATGGTTGTTGACAAATACAAACGTGACATGAAAACATGAACATATAAAACAAAAAATAACTGCTAGATTATGATGCATAAATGTCTTTGAAAAAGAAACATCTTTATAAAATGACCGTCTCAAATAACCAAGTCAGTAATATCGAGCATTGCCTTTGAGCTGAAACTGTGAAATAACACCACCCTGCAGAGCTTGCTAGCTGGTTAATAAACTCAACCAACGCACCCTATATCAATATTAATATGAAGATTATTATTAACCTATTACGACATAAATCAACACAAAAGGACGTGAATGCGCACGTGAACTTCAGCGTGCTAGATTTTACAGGCGAAGGGTTTGAAACGGAACATTTTGAATGCGCTCTTCCCTTAACAACACTGATACACGGACAACGAAAGCACACAGAAACAACATTTTATTAAAATCGTGTTCTCATTATAGTGCTATGACAGATTGACCCTGCACATCATGCACTTAATTTTATTATTCATGATCGAAGCGTTTACAGGCATTACTGCGCGTTTTCGAACTCATAACGAAAAGCAACTTTAAATAAACTAGGTCTACTGTTAAAAAATACGAGAACAGTATAGCACTGCTGCATTACTAATATCAATGATTCTGAGAAAGAAATAGCCTATCTAAATAGAATATGACTGTTTCTAAACCATCATGTCGAGCATGAAATATGCGTTTGAGCTGAAACTGAAGAGAATGAACAACAGCCGGTATAACGGCAGTGCTTTTCTAGCTCTAGCCTATTAAGCTCAACCAAACGCTTCTTATATTAGATTAATCAGATATAGACAACATAAAAGTAATCTTACAACGTGCATCTGCAGAAAAGGACGCGAATGCGCACATGAACTTCACGCGCTAGTCTGAGTGTTCTCGCTAGTTTCTCTGTGGATCAGCTGATACACGGGGAACTAAGCACAGATCATTTACAGCATTCTATTTCCATCGTTTTCTCATTATAATGCTGTTATTGGCGCTGCACATCTTGCACTAACCATTCAATGATCACAGTGATTCCAGACATCACTGCACTGCACGGCTCAGTTTCACTTTATTTCGCCGCGGTCAGGAGGCGCTGTATAACGCTAACCAATCAGACCTCCGGTACCGCGCAAAACAACGCAATAACCAATAAAAAAGAGACAAATATTTTTTTCTCAGGGCGATCATCGTTCTCATGATCGATGATCGCTGTCACGTTGGAGTACTCGATTACTCGACCACTGTTGCCCAACCCTAATTTGAATATGTTTGTGCGCAGGCGCATGGATTTTCTTTACAAAATGACCGTCAAATTTCTTTTCTGGCATGCATAATAAGGCGTTTTTAGCCATTTCCACGGATCCATGTGAATGGGAATCATGATGGATGGACAAAGTTTATTATAACATAGTAATAGGCTATGCAACATCCAATTTCATTTGCAGTTTAACAAGGTGTCTGTCACTTGGGCGTAAGCAGATCATACAGAAATGTACAGAAATGTACAAATGAGCTCACACTAATTAGCCATGAATTTGCCACAATGTAAAATAGTTATGAATTGCCACGAGAGTGACAGACATCCATAGATGTCTACTGGAATTTAGTCTGAGAGTGAGTTAAGACCGTAATATTCAGCTGCTACAGTTAGTGTCAAAAGTACCGGCCGCGATACCAAGTCGGTACTGAAATTTAAAAAATGTGATGCTTTGAGCGCTGTTGAGCAGAATCGTAAACACCTCTGATGGGCCATTGTGCTCACGCGCTCATCAAATATGTCTGTGATTGGCTGCAATTGGTAATTGGTGATTGGTAAATGGACATCAATGACGCTTTTCACAAAGCGCTTACACAGATAGCTCCCGTTGAATGCAGGCGCCTATCAGCCTAAAAAAATTATATTTATTAAACAAGCCAGACGGGGCAACCTAACGCAGACAAGTTAGCTTACCGTTTTTTGGTGATATGACCTGTTTGTCGTCGAGCTGTGATATGCAAACTGTTGCTTGCAAAATTTGCATTCGACTTTTTCCCCATTTTCTATTTAAAAAAACTGCTGCCACACTGCCGATGTCTTTGTTGACATGGTAGAAGAGGACTGACTAGGAAAACGCTCTCACAATTAAATAAATAATATACAGCAAAGTAGCCTACTTCAATCTGTCTCTCTTCTCCAGTGGGTTGGGCTAATCCAAAAGAAGTGAAAACAAGGGGGGTGTTCTGAAGACAGACTGTTACCTGTGAAACAGGGGTGCTCTGAAAACACCCCCATTAGCAATAAGTGCTTTCCACCTGATTAATTGAACGCAGCAAAAAATCGACCAATCAGAATTTTGGCCGAGCCAGAACGTATCGACTAATAATCGACTAATCGACTGGGAGATTACAGCCCTAGTGTACAGCTAATTCTTTCATTTAGAAAAAAGGGAAGTTAGATAACTTGTTTCACCTGCCAAATGAAGGTTACAAATCAGACTTGTAACATGACCACATCCTAAATTCAATCTTTCAGTGATGGCCGTTAACTGTGGGCACCGACGATTTCCAGTGCATTTTGATCTGTAGCTCCTCCCAAGTCTGGACATCCTAAATATCTGGGGTCAGTGCCATCAAGGAAAGGTTGTTATTTTGCTTTGGTCTGATCAAGGTTATTAAACGTTGCTATGCACAAGGGGTGTGTTGGTTAAAAATCTAGGTTGGTAGCTGAATGGTTGCTAGGTTGAACCCCAAAAGGGCCAATCCATGAAGAAACCAAAGTCCCAACAGTTTACAGTTGCATTAAGCATAGTCTCCTTTCTCTCCCAATTTTGTTTCACAGTCCACCCGTTGAGAACTATTGTTCAAAACAATGTTACTAAATGAACCAGTGAGATCTTAAGCAATGACTGTCTGGTTGAGAGTCTGATTTAGTGCATTGTCATCACTTCCATTTGACAAGCTTAGATAAAGCTTAGATAACATAGACATGCATGCCACATAATCGCAGTTCCTCTGACATACAAAAAAAGATATCAGACTGTCCTCAGAGCGCACAGACTTCAGCCTGTTTAGAACAAAAAAGGCTGTTCAAACCCACTGGAAACAAAGCAGACGGAGAGAAAAACTACCCGTGGAATGTTTGGAAGGCCCCCACCGGGAGACTCTGGGGCATTTCAAAACCTTTTAAACCTTTCCCCTGATGCCTCTGAGAAGAACGGATCACCTTAAAAAAGGATAGCATGAGATTAGAGAAGAAGGGGGAATTAAAGGTCATGGCTTTGACTTGGTCCCGCAGTTGGGATAGGCCTCATATGACCATGAATTTTCACACACTGATTACTTGCATTCATGTATGGAGGAGGTAAACCTGTGCTGTGACGGCAATTTATGAGTATGAAGAATCTGGACAAAATCAGAAACAGCATGAAGTGTTGAAATATGTCATGACAAAATATACGTGGGTTATGGTAAGTCTCCTGTGAATCATGGATAAGAGACTTTGAACATAACCTGGTAGTAATAATAGCTAATCTTTTTTTTATCTTTTTGTTTTGCAAACAAAACCTCTCTCTTTGCCCAGGAGACATGCACTAGAGCCAGGTTCAGACTGTTTGGTGAAAATGTTATTACACAGCCAAGATTGCAAGGCTGGCGTCGATTCGTCATCGTCCCCTTTTTTTTAGTTGTTGAAAAAATGAATAATCCACTTCCCCTGATTAGGTTAGGCTCCATTGAACGTTCTTGTTAAGGCATGTTAGTATGGCGTTAAACAGCTTCTCAAGAATAGCTCAGGATTTGACCTTTGAAAGTTCTCCTGCCAGAGGCAAATAGCTCGACTATGGCAAAAGAACGCATGAGATCCTTCATTTGTCTCTCCTTAACAGGTGTTTGTAGACGTTCACACCTGCGTTTTTGAAGACGCTTCTCTCCACTTATAATTGACCTATCGGTAAGCCCCGCCCACCTTAGTTACTGTTGCTAACTCGGACAAACAAACAAAGTTGCTATATCTTACAATGTACAGCTGTCAGTGTGAAAACCTTATCCCAAGATGTTTTTGGACACCGAATGATGGCCAAACTTTACTGATGGTTTATGAAGTTTATCACATCGTTTGTCACTCAAAAAAATCATCGTAAGAGCTGAAAAAATAAACAAAGCATAAGAAGTGCGCATTAACGTCTCATTCACAAACTCTCTCTCTCTAGCCCTCTCTCCGTGGCATTACCATTAACATACACAGCAAATTACACAAAAACACTCACTGTAAACAAACATATACACAGAGGACACTTTTATTGTTTAGACGTGTGATTAAGCTTATAACTATATTTCTAATTGTGTAGTTAATATTGTGCAATATTTCAAAGTATAAGTTACTTTATATTTGTTTTAGTATTATCATCTTATTACTCAAATGAATTTGAAATGTGATTAATGAATGAGACCCAGTGAGAGTATAATGCAAATGAATGTTCATGCTGTGCATTATTTGCTTAAAGCTTTTCTTGTTTGGCACATGGACAAATATTCTCTGAGCCACACCTCTTGAGTGGTTACAGGGTCACACACACTTCACAGGAAGTTTGGCTAAACTATATACCACTGTGTCCTCTTAGCTTCTAGAAGTGGTTCCAGTAAAAAGAGCTGATACAAGTGATCTTAAAAGTAGTGTTCTGTATGTGTCTTGGCTTAACTTGCAGCAGCAATCAGTAATTACCTTAAAATGGCCTTTCTGTTTATGTATGTTTCTTCACAAAACCGCTTGGTAACTGTCCTCGTGTTGGCGCATTTATTCTTTGATCAAGTTTGCAATAGGCAAGTTGTTTAATTATCGAATATCGAATTTCCCTTCATTCCTCTGCTGACATGCTGCTTTTTACCTGAAGCCAACATCAAGAAAACTTGTCCAGCCAAATGGCAACCGGTGAGATATAGCTAATAAAAGTTTAGCGGTTTGTCCATGAGAAACATATGGAGCTCCTTTCTTTTCTGTGCAGTAAGTGCTTGTGAGTCAGTGCACAGATCAGATACTCAACTGGACCCTGGGTCAGCTTTGGTCAAAAGATCTTTGAACATTTCCAGTAAAGTGAGGGTCATTTCTTTGCCCTCAGCTCCATCACACCCACTGTGAGAAGTTTGAAACTAGGATCTCTGTCCTTTCAAAGTCTTGTTCTCTTCTGATAAGGGTTAATACTGCATCTGCTGAATGTGCAGCTCTTTCATCGCTTATCTGACCACCATCAGTTACTGCGGCTCATTTTCACAGAGACACTGCTGCTGACTTCGACACACGTTACTCTTCTCTTTGCTTGTTTTGTTTGACAAAGACCGTCTGCTTAATTTCAGACGAGCGTTTTACTAAAGTCCCTTTAAGACAAGTCATTTCACTCGGCGCCAATGTTGTGCAAGTTACTTGCAAACTGTAATACGTTAAAGATTACTTGTTACTGTTATTTAAAAGTAATTCGTTACCTTACAATATTACTGTCTCAGAATTGTAATGCGTTACATTACTCCTGTATTACTTTCGAGTTACTTTCACCAAAATAACTACAGAAGTAGAACTTAACATTCTAAAATGACAAAATGTAGGTTATAGAGCATTTTACATCCAGTAGAAGGGGATGTGATGTAGCATAATGACTGTGGGCTATCTAACAATATCGTATATAATTGGCAAAGTGAAGGCTCAAGACAATGCAAGAAAGGATGAATCACAAACGATCCAAGTCTGTTAAAAGTATGGTAGAGGTGATTATCTGGCAATAGCATGGGTCTATTCATATTAGACACAACAGAACTGTATGTAAACTCTAATGCCATGACAAGATGCACATTTGTTCTTTTCTTATTGTTGTCATTATTTTATTCTCTTTAATTTCAAGAGGTTCACAACACAAAACCATGATGCACCAAGTGCAAGAGATGTTTTTTTTTTATATTGCTAGTGCTATTTCGCGACGTTGATAGTTATTTCGGTTTTAGACAGGTTGCATTTGACTGCATATTTTACGTGATAGGCAGCATTTGACTATCACGTTCTTCTTGTCCTTATCTCTGACAAACTCGTAATGCGCATACGTCCATCTCGTGAATGTACAGTCAAGGCGACTGCCATCTTCATCCATTAAGCCTTGTTTACTTTCGTTTTGCTGACTGTGCGCGCGCCTCGTCCGTTTGCGGAGGTGTTTATACTCGCCGTGCTCGCCGTTGTGCTATTCTTTGAAAACCCTTCTTTAGCCGCTTTTCTACTGGCCAGCGCGAGCTGTCATTTAGTCTTTATTTACAAACTTGGACACCATACTGTCCACGACTGTCCACGAACAGGTAATAACTTACTTGCATTTTTCATTCGTTGTCTTGCTGTTTTTTTTCTGTTGTTTTTTTTTAACAATTTTATTTTTGGGATAAAAGTGTGTTGTAACGCGAGCATTACTGAACATGTACCGAGTAAAATATTACTGAAAATTGATTAGTAATGCCTTACACTAATGCGTTACAGCAAAAAGTAATATGTTACTGTAATGCATTACTTTTGTAACACGCTACTCCCAACACTGCTCGGCGGCCATCTTTGAAACGCCTCTCGGGCAGGCAAGTGCAGCACCTATCTCTTTGAGCACCTATCAAATTCTCCAAAACTGTTCGCCAAGCTTATGATTAAATTTCATTGTTGAAATCACCAATGAAATCATACAACAACAGTCTCATTCATTTGGTTTCTAAATGCTTGAATCATGACAAAAAAATTAAGTTTTCAGCCTGGACAAAGCTAATGCGCAATCCTAAGCGCGCGTATCAGAAGACTGCCTGTTTCTATAGCAACCGGAGCTGCAGTGACGCGACGAATTTACTAATCAACAATTGGCTCTTTCATTTGGAAGGCGGGGCTTATTCGCCATATTGGCCGTTGCACTTTCTCCTATAGAGGATATGCATATGATGTCAGATGGAGTGACTGCGGTTATGCCCCACTGAGTGGTAAAAAGACTAGGACCGCATTGGTTTACAGCAGGGGTCTTCAACCACTCTTCTTTCAGGGAAAGATTATATATATATAACTTTTACTTTTTGTTACTTATAGGTCATGTATTTAAAAAAAAAACATGCACACACACATCTTGTATCCAGTATTTTGCCTTTTAATATTTACTTTTTAAGTCATATTTCAAAAAGCAGTTCAACATTGCAAGAGCTTAATGTTAATAGTTCAACTATGAACATTATACCAAAAATTCAAAGCAAGTGTAAATAATCAGCACATGTCAATGGTCAACATATTTGTACAGCACTGTAACTGTAATGCAGAGCTCTTAAACGTCTTTTGTTTATAACTGTTTAACTTTGATACATTTTTACATTAACAAAATATATGCATGTATTCACAACCTAGGTCAGTCTTTTGCTAATGGCTAAAATTGCATTTGTTTGATCTTGAAAGAGCAACAAAATTGGGCTCATAAGAAGCTGATGGAGGTGTTCACTTGAAAGGGAGGAACGAGTGTTGTTTTTGATTACATTCATATGTGAAAAGCTCGACTCGCATGTGTAAGTTGTACAACATATTCAAATTGAAAATGGCCAAACTTCTGACTTTCAAACGTTCAGAAAATATGCTGACGGTGAGTGTAAATTGGTTCTTGTAATTTTTAAACGTCTTCCGGCAGGGAACAAATCCGATTGGCTAAACATGAATGCATGGCGGGCATAAATGTTTAGTAGGGCCGGATAAAGACCCCATGGACATCCCTTAGGCCCTGTCCACACGAACACAGTTAATTTCAAAACTGCAGCTTTTTCTACGAGGTTTGGCTGTTCATCCACACGCAAACGCAGCTTTTTTTGAAAACTCAGGCCAGGGTGAAGATCTTTAGAAACTCCGGTTGCAGCATTGTCATGTAGATGGTGAAACTGGAGATTTCAACTTGTGAAGTCGAAGTGTGCGCAGTTCTCTCATTTGTTTGACGTCAGATTGTGCACCGTTATCTCTTTTGTTTACATGAGTCGAGTCTATGCAATGGCGGATGTAGCTTTTAATAACAGTGCTTATCACATGTATACAGATACATGCACAGCTATCTCATTGTATTGCAGAACAGAGGCGCCAGAATGCAATAATACAAAATAGTAAGGCAAGTGTGTGAAGCTATTACAGTCCACTTGGGCCCTGCCCCTGTTTATATACAGTTACCTGTCACTGAGTCCAAAGTAAAGGAACTTGTAGAAGGGTTTCACTGAGCCCATGGATGGGACCCATGTGGAAATCAGGCAGCCAATCATAGCATGGTTTTGGCGACAGAGATTTTTTTGAAACCGTGCTTGTGTGGAAGCGATTGTTTTTTAAAATGGAGGCAAAACTCTGGTTATAAAAATATCTGTGTACATGTGGACTAGGCTTTATTTGCTCATTAGCCATTTCCACTCCCTAACATAGTTTTTTTCCATATGGTTTGCTTTTGAATTTAGTTTTTACAGATTATTAAATCACTATTATAACATTAAAAAAAAATTTTTTTGTCACTTTTTGTACTAAAGTGTGAAGTATATATTCGTAAGAAAGGTCACAAAGCCTCATGAAAAACACTTGAAAAAAAAAAAACTTTTCTTCAAATTGCAAATTAAATGACACAGACAGGCAGCGTTGAAGCGTTGCAGTCCGTTGAAGATGTCAGTTCAGTGCAAACTCACTGATTGCGAAAACTCCCATTTTAATCAATGACTCTGACTAAAATTTTCAGGGAATCTTTTATTTACACCGTGCCCGCTTTGTTTGTTACAATGAGAGGATTTGTGCATGTGTAAAACTTGGCAAACTTGCACTAAATAAACTCATTGAGCATTTTGAGCGATACTGGCCGGATTCTCACTACCGGTAACATGACTAATGCTGCAAAATCACGTTATGAATAGACACATTTGCTAGACTGGGTAAACCCAGCCTGATCTGCCGGCGATTTGATTTCGTCTTGCAACTCAGTCTGGAAACCTGTACATTAATTTCTACTGCTTCTGTTACACTTTTGCGGGAACCAATCACAGACTGGCTTAACCACCTGGTGCGCTATTGGAGGGTTTGACACGAGGACAGATAGAGAAGTGATGGGTCGTTCCCCGTTGATCATGCCTCTTGTGGTCTGATTGGTTGAAGGACTATCCAATTGCGTACAGTCATTTGAATTATGCTCGTTGATCGACGCTCTTGTGGTCTGATCGTTTGAAGGACTATCCAATTGCGTACAGAGTCATTTGAATTATGCTTGTTGATCACGCCTCTTGTGGTCTGATTGGTTGAAGGACTATCCAATTGCGTACAGAGTCATTTGAATTATGCTCGTTGATCACGCCTCTTGTGGTCTGATTGGTTGAAGGACTATCCAATTGCGTACAGAGTCATTTGAATTATGCTCGTTGATCACGCCTCTTGTGCAGTAGAAAATACATAGCAGACTCCCCAGACCAATGTTCAATCTTAAATTGAGCTTGGTCTGGTGATAGCCAGACAACACATTTGCAACAACGTTGAACTTGTGTGACATGTATATAACAGCCAGATCGCATTAATTTACTCGCTTTTCTCTTTATTAAACAATTAAAAATGATATGTTACACGTAGTAATATAACTCCGTTAATCTTGCAATAATAATATTACTTTGTATTGACCTGGCCAAAAAGCCAAGTTATGCCGCCATACCCTACCCAATTGATGCAGTTTGCTGTGGTAAAAATGCATATTTAAGGGTAATTGTAAAGTAGATTTGCATTGTTGATGTTTATTGTCACAAAAATGTTTTGTGTGTGCTTTTTTTTTCTTTTTTATTGCAGCAATGAAATGGGTCACGATAGTCAACTAGATGTCTGACAACCGACTAGTCTTCAAATTATACAGGGCTACAGGGTTAATTTGTTCACGGATAATTTGTTCTGAAGCATTTACACTGCATGCCTGAAAACATGAGCTCATTCTTTACCATCAAGCAAACCTCCATTGCTCTTACATTGGCTTGTTGGAAAAGTTTATGAAGTCCATTACTCCAGAGGCCTAGAAGTGAAACTGTCTTTGATCCTTGAAAATTGAGTCACATTATGCTGTAATTTAAGGTCAAATTGAATTTTGGAATTGTATTTTCTCCAGTAATGCAGCCTAAACAGTTTCCCAAATTGTTTACGTGTCTTTTACACATTTTACGCTCTAGTTGTAGTAAATTAGTGATTATGCTCGCGCAGGATGGCGTCAGCCTTATCGATTTTAGAATAAAATCACCTCGGGATGCAATAATCCAAGATTTTGGACTGATTTTTGGATTTTGGCATTTAATTTTTTTTTGAAGGGATAGTTCACACGAAACTAAAAAGTAGGACATTTTTTACTCACCTTCAGCTTTGCTGCTTCAAGAACACAAAAAAAGAATACAATTTGAAGGATGTCTACGTGTTTGTCTGTGCAGTAAATGTTTTGGACTCCATTGTCTTCCATTGTATGGACATATATATAATTTTGTGTTCTGCGGAATAAAAAAGTTTGAAAAAACACTTAAGGAAATGATGACAGAAGTTTCGTTTTGGAGTGAACTCTAACCCTTTAATATTACATCCTATGTGCTAAGAATGTTACAGTTTATAGATGCTCTCTTGCACAGATAACTAAACTTACAGCAGTTTAACACAACTTTCTGGCTGGATCCTACAGGCACATGTGTTTTGGTGTAGCATCATCAGCCAAAGCTGGTCCGTCTAAGCATTATATTACCCATAAAATGACATAACTCTGGGAGCCGTACTGCTCCACAGGGCCAAGTTTCCCAATAGACCGGTTTTATATTTGCGCACAAGATGCATTTGATTAAACATGCTGCCGGGGCATTGGTCAGTATCCCGCCAGCTCTCCCCAATCCTTCGCTCTTCCTTTCTGACAGGCCAGACAGATTTTAAGCAGTCAGAGATTTGTATGGAATAAACAAATCACGCTAGGTGACTTGCACATATTGTTCGATTGCCAAACCATTGCACTCGTTTGTATATAAGGCAATTCCTTGATGTAGAACAGCCTGAGGGTTGTAAGTTTGTTGTATCTATCTTGTTTTGATCATTTGTTCGCTCTTCAGGGCTGAGAAAGAGAAAAAGACTGCGTCCATTTAATAAATAAAGGGACATTTCCAGCCTAAAATGGAATTTTGGGATGAACAGTCACGGCTCTATGTTAGTCAGGGATAGAGTGACACCCTCACAAAGAGGCTCAGAGGAGAAAGAGAGAAGCATGGTCTTTCTTCACCTTTTCATATCATATGCATCTCTTTCTCTCTTCTCAATTTCATCTATAGTAATGAGAGTAAAGCCATAGCTATGAATGGAATATTGTATAGTACAACACGCTGGGCCACTATGAGTGGACGTAACTCTATCCAAATCTCTGATTAAGCACATTCTTCATTCTGTAATGGATTTTGCTTTATGGCATATTAAGGCACCCACTGGAGTTCTACTTCCTCTAGTGTCCTTGGGGCAGAAAGGAAAATGATTGCTTTAGTCAGATAACTATTCACTTCTGCCCTAAGAACACTTTATGGTCAGTAAAACTACTTTTTACAGAATTCAGCATACGCATTTTAGTACTTTTGCACAGTAATTTAATCAAACCAGTCATTCTCGGTCATGTTCTTTCTTGTTTAAAAATGTGTTGTTGTTTTTTAAAGGCAGGGTAGGCAATTTTTTGCAAATAATTATACTGATTGAAAACTCTCTTCACATCCTGATTGCAATCAATAATAGAAGTAGTCTAAATATAAAAAACATAGACTGTAAAAAAAAAATATGGACGTAGTGTCCGTGACGTCACCCATAGGATTCTGAAGAGCAGTTTTGAAGCGTAAAGTAAGGTCGAGCTGGCCGTTGCCATCTTGGCAGTACGTCATTGCTCGTCACTCCCGGATAACAGAAAATGGGCAAAGTGGCGGGACATGGGCGGAGCTGAGGTGACGCGATGACTAACAGACAGCAGACAAACGGCAATCCACCTGTCACTCGAAGTGGCCATATCCTTAATTATGCAGAACTTTAAGGCTTTATATAATATAAACGAATGAGTTATAAAAAAAATTCACCCCCCTCACAGTTGTCATGAAGGGCAAAATTAGCCGTATAGACCAAAACCACAATTTGCCAGGCTGTAAACATGTTTTTTTTTCTGCTGTAAAGTTGGGCATTTTAACATGGGGCTCAATGAGATTCTGCTCCCTTCTGGAGCCTGTCCCTAGTGGCCAGTCAATGAATTCACTTTCGTATTGGCTTCAAGAGAAACTGGGGGAGGTTGCCGCTTGATAAAAACACACACATATATCTTCTGTGGAAGTCTCTGGACCAAAAAAATGTTGTCCAATTCGGACTGTCCTACCTGCCTGTCAACATGTATTTCCATACATCCGCGCACTCCTCATATGTCATCAGCGCAAACAGCAAAAAAAACTGCCGCAGCCACCTTTTATAGTTCCTCCTGAACCAAAATAACCATCTTATGCTGCGTTCACGCCATGTCGAAACCGTAATTACATGACAACCTGTGAGCTGTTCACGTCCTCAGACTCGTATTTATGCATTTCGATGTCAACACTATCAACACTAGGGGTGTAACGATATTCAAACCGAACCGAAAAACCGTGATCCACCACCCACGGTTCGAACCGCGATACTCTCATGTCGAACCGAACGCGTCCCGCCCCCTGCTGCCCCAGCACAGCTCTCACTTCACCTTATGCCACAAAATATTTTTTTCTTCCTTGACATTAGATTAAATAGTAATTAGTACACTTTTAACAACTAATAAGAGCTGTATTTTTACTAAATATTATAATAATAATATTATTTGTCATGTCATGTGACTTAGTTGCATGGTGGAAGGGCGAAAAGAGCCAGTTTCCCCATTTAGCCAGGTAGGCAAAATGCTACCTTGGAGTCCCAGCAACATCGTCATTTTTGTAGCTTGTTACAAAATAAAAAATCTCTCACCTCAGAAAACCACTCCATAACCACTTTATTTTCACTTTATTTTGTTTATTTTTAAATTAGAGTGGTGCCTACTTTATAGTGTTAACAAAAACTGCTATTTAATATCTTTAACTTATAGGCCTATGTATTCATCAGAATTAGTCATATTCATACAATTAATCTGTTTGTTAAGTAGGCTACAGTGGGACATTACTTGTGTGTGTCATACATTTTTATGAAATAAATGAGCTTTTTTTAACATTATGGTAAATGGTAAAATTAGTAGATTATTTCTGACTAGTCTACAGAAATTTATTTCATTTTACTCAGGTATGCTAACTGCTCTAAAGTTAAATTATTGCTGTTGTTATTAAGTTAAAAGTGAATCTAGTGTTATTATTGCTGGTGCCCGCCGTGAACCATGAATCTACAGCAAACAGAACCGAACCGAATTGTGGCTCCAAAACCGTGAGATAAACCGAACCGTGGCATTGGTGTATCGTTACACCCCTAATCAACACCGAAATAAATCTACAGCTGTCACGTGGTACAAGTCAGAGGTCTGTAAACTGTAAATGATGTGCTTTGAGACACAAGGTAATTTAACACCATCTCTCGTGACGCTTTGCAGAATCTGCTGTGTGTTTTGGAGGAGGCGTGGCTTGGGAGAGCGCTCTGAAGGGAGGGTGGGAACACATGCTTTCAAAGCTAGCTTGCTATTGCTAGCCTCTCCGAAATTGCCTACCTTACCTTTTTTGCAGCACCCATATTTATGGGGTGCTTATTCAGAATGTCCACTTTAATTGAACATTCATTCATATCCGTGTATATCCAAACAAAGATAGCTCTAAATGGCAATTACATTTTTGTTACTAAATAAAATAGGGATGCACGATATATCGGCAACATATCGTTATCGGCCGATAAATGATTGTTTTTGATGTTATCGTTATCGGTCCAATAAGAAAATTTGACCGATATAGTCAAGCCGATAGATAATGTATTATTTCCTTCAGCTGAGACGGACGCGCTGTCCACCATGATGGGTTTGAATTGCTCTAAATATGTTTGGAATCACTTCGAAAAGGAAAATACAGTTATGTGCAACATGTGCAGCGCAAGTCTTCTATAATCTACATAAAATGATAATGAGAATAGAATAGGCTGTAAAAGAGCGTTGTGTTTCAGCGCGTTTGTTGAGGGAAGAGCGCGCCCACGGAGTTACACCTTCATGACGAGCACAGTCAAGTTCGCTTGTGCATTCACAGCCTTTTGTACCATTGTAAGTTGTAATATTATTTATTATTATTCTGTGTATGTAATATCATATAGGATGCGTTTGGTTGAGTTAATAAACGATGCAGTAAAGCACTTCATTGTACCGGTCTTTAGCTTCAGCGCGCGCCCACGGAGTTACACCTTCATGACGAGCACAGTCAAGATCGCTTGTGCATTCACAGCCTTTTGTGCCATTGTAAGTTGTAATATTATATTTATTATTTTGTGTATATAATCCCATATAGGATGCGTTTGGTTGAGTTAATTAACGATGCAGTAAAGCACTTCATTGTACCGGCGCGCGCATTTCAAACAGAAATGCACAGCATTAATAACTACTGGGACTGTCCTATACATAACACTGCAATGAGAATATTTCTGTTATAAAACGTAGTGAATTCTCTGGGTTTAGTTGTTTTTCAGCGCGCTGTTGTGGGAAGCGTCAACAACGCATTCTGACCAGCACAGTCAAGTTCGCTTGTGCATTCGCGTCATTTAAAGCATATGTAAGTCGTAATATTACGTTTTTGTAGTATAAACATCTGATTAAAGTCATATAGGATGTGTTTCGTTGAGTCAATAACCCGCAGTGCTTCACTGTACCGGTGATCATCTTCAGCTTCAGCACGCGCTCTCAAACAGGGGAAGAGCATCCACAGGAGTTATAACACTTCACCTATGCGTGATTTTGTGCTAATATAAGTTGTAATATTATATTTATTTTGTATAAATATCTGATTGTTCTCATATATGATGCGTTTAGTTGTTAATTAAACTTCTAAGCGCTTCAGTTTATGGTTGTTCGTTCATTCTCTCCAGCTTCGGCGCGCTCTCAAACAGCAACATTATTCCTAATAAACTAGACTAATATTACAGATGTTTACTATTACTGTAATATTAAACATATTTTTTTTTTCAAAAACACAGAAGCATTATTTTTAATAATTAGCACTTTTATTGTTCTCGTATCATTTCCATCAACAATATGGTTTGATTAAAACCATTTCTTTATCGTATGTGCGGAGGTTTTCATGCACTTGCTGTTTAATGCTGGTTTAACAGGTTTAATGCTGTTCAATTACTTGTTTGCATTATTTAGGTATATTATTTTTATTTTTTAGACAATATAATTTTTGGTAACATTTTACAAATAAGGTCTCATTTTATTAATGCATTAACTATCATGAACAAACAGAGAGCAATAACCTTTGTTTCTTTTAGTAATAAAATGTTTGTGTTTTGTAACAGTCCATTCACAGTTCATACCTAATGTTAAAAGACACAACTTTGGGTCTGAATATGTTGAGATTAACATGAACTAAAATTAATAAATCCTGTTGAAGTATTGTTCATTCATTGTTGGTTAACTAATACTAACAAAAATTAAACCTTATTGTAAAGTGTTAAAAAAAATTTTTGGCCATATGAGTGTAAAATTAATTTGAAAAGGTAAGGAATCTCACACTGGTTCAAATAGGCTACTGTAGTGTATAGGTTTGATTTATGTTGAAGTGTTTGGGACATGGCTTAATGGTGAGCCTTTTGTTTTTGTAATCAGGCTCTCAGAGTTTATTAAAATTTGTATTTAGATTTATCGGCCAATATATCGGTTATCGGCTTTCAAATATTAAGAATTATCGGTTATCGGTATCGGCCAAAATGTTCATATCGGTGCATCCCTAAAATAAAACTATGGTTTTACAGACATTCAAAGAAATGTTATGCCCTACAGGATTTTACTGTAGTTTTTTTTCTTTCTTTTTCTTAGAAATCAATAATTTTTAATTTTTCAGCATGACTGCAGATTAATGACTTTTAGAGCTACATATAGCGATTTATCTGTACAATAAAATACCTTACATGCCTATTGAGTAATAAAAACGCCATTTCAAATCCCTCTGTAAAGCCAAGCCAATGTTGATTCTTGTTTTATTACGACGTCTGTCGTGTTCCGTTTTTGCCAGCAGATTCTCCTCTGTTCAGGGTTTTTTTTTCTTTTCTCACTTCCCCGGAGGTTTAATATTTAGTGTTAAAGGCACAGTATGTATGTTTCACCACTAGAGGTCACTTAATCAAAACAATGTTGTAGCTTGATGACGCCATGAATGAGCATGGAATCATGGGAATTGTAGTTGTGACTCTTTGCCTCCACAGCCAATGGAAAGGAATCCAATGGCAGAAATCCTGTTCACGAATGGGCACATTTATTTAAGTTTTATTAACGTTATGGTGGTACGAAGCAGGATGTGCCATGGGAGCAAATGCTAATGAGAGAGCTTTTATTATGCTTATGCTGCTGTCCCATCCGCACTTTTCGTTGTGTATGTGGGGTAACGCAGTGCTGTTTTACATGGTTAAAACACTCATACTAAATACATTTGAGTGTGTTGAAAGTTATAATGTTACTCGGTAGCTGGTATGACAGGATATGACGTCATTGACAGGCGACAATG
Organism: Gobio gobio; assembly: GCF_949357685.1. NCBI lineage: Eukaryota > Metazoa > Chordata > Actinopteri > Cypriniformes > Gobionidae > Gobio > Gobio gobio. The sequence goes on along the minus strand of NC_137117.1, from coordinate 16,871,985 downwards.
ATATTTTAATCTAGAAATCTTTCATATTGTGCCTTTAACCTTTCTCGCTCATTTTGACAACTAACCTATGCCACACCCACACCATACACGTGTCAAAGTAGCCGGAGCAACTTTTCTCTATTGACATTTTTACGTAGTGCAAATTTTTACGTAGTGCAAAAATGTGGTCAGGGTTGAGCTGCAATATAATACACAAAATACCAAGTTTGAGCCCTACCAGGTACAAAAGAAGACACTGTTGTCTCCACCGTTTTACTAGAGTTTGTCAAAGCAAAACACAGAAGTTACTTAATCAGTTTGATCTGCTTTTCTGTGGTGTTACATCTAACTACTACTGGAAATAGTGTTTTTGAAGTAGCGTTTTCTGGGGAAATGTGCATGAGTCAAAACATGTGGCTCATAGTTTTAATGCTTATTTTACGTGAAAAAGAACAGCTTATGAAAAACCCTGATTTCAACATTAGACTGGTTTCGCTTCTCATGGGTTTCATGGCACATGATGCTTCCTTACATCATAACATCCAGGAAGCATAAGCTAATGTTTCCGTTGTAGATTCAACCAGAGCAACATGATCCTCAAAGTCATTTGAATGTGTTTCCAGTACCGCAGCCTAATTATATTTAGACTATAGGGGCGAGAGCACCAGCTGTGAAGACAATTGAGAAGATAAATCATTTGATTTCGGGAGTAAAACAAAAACTCAAAAGTCAACGCACAGAACCAAAAACTCTCTCCACACGAGGCCGAGCAGAATTCGATTAGTAAGAGAGCAGTTGCAGCGCCGCAGGAGGGCTTCCTGCCCATTACCTTGCGAACTTTTGATAAAAGCCTGCTGATTTGTGTGTTGTCCTCTATAAACCCTCACAGGCCAACATAAATGGCCACAAGCCTGTGTAGCATTCCAGCAAACAACCTTTGTTGTTGCCGCCTGGCCTGAGTTGACTTGAGGAACCTCACTCATAGTGCATACTAACAAGGTTAAAAAAAGAGACCTCATTGTTTCCCACCTTTGGATGCCTTTAAACCCTTTTTTCTACCAAGTAGTTGTTTTGAGGAACTCATTTAGTATTTATTTGGGTGATACTGTATTGCCTTGTCATAATTTAATGTCATGTCTTTTTCTTCTAACAATTCTCAACAGAATACTCTGTTCCTGTGAAAAAAAAAGTCATAAGAGGAAGTTCGCGTCATTCTGTGGTTGTGAATCAGACAGTCTCTAACGGCCTCTTGCGCACACTTCCTTTTATCTTAAAAATGATTATCATCTGATGTTTATGATTATGAGTATTTTGTGAAGACATATCATTTTGCGATGGCAGCCCTGATATGATTGTACTTGGCACAGACTTCAAATTGTGGCTTTGAGTAACATTATTTATAGAGTTCCTTTTTATGACAGTTTTTTTACACCACAATTTAAAGGGTCATGAAACCCCAAAACAATTTTTTTGTTTTTGTTTTAGATGTGAACAACAGATATGTACAGGCTGCACATCACTGAAAACACTAAAAGCACTCATACATTTTACCTACAAGTGTGGGTTATTTTTGCATTTTTCTGAGCAGTTTCGTTCTTCCGGGTTGAAAAGCAAAGTCGAAGCAACTTCACGGAATCTGAGGTAGAAGTGTGCCTTCCGAGTGTGTGACTGGCTGAGAATGAACTCTTTAAACCCAATCACACGCATTAGATCACATTACAGCGGAGAGAATTCAAACAACACGCGGCGTGCATGAGAGCCGTTTCTGTGCGGAACGCCACGATGAGTTTAACAGCGCTCACCTTGTGGATCATATAGATCACGCAAGTTTTTAAGGACATATTTCATATACTCTAGTGCTCTAAACATGGACCATGTATGAGCACATATTTAATCACGTCGTCTTCAAATGAAATATATGTGCAAATGACACTGATACAGCCGTACGTCTGATCATGAACGCGATGACACAATGAAGTATTCTGATACACAGAAGACAATGATGTTGACCGAAAATTCAAAGAATGTGCAAAAAAGTAGCCATTATTATTTCAGAGACGGTAATGCTCTTAAATGTAATTAACATATTATTAGACCATTTAAATGTCCTTCCGCGTTTCGATTTTTAAAACGCATCAAGGTGCCCTCAACTCTGTTTATTTTTCTCTATTTTAATATTCATGTGTGTTGCAGGTCTGTGTTTTATTGGTTGTTGTCTCCTCTCTTCCCCCCTCTACACGCCCACTTTTCCACAGATTTGCACACCCTTTTCTTGAGACTTTTTCAAACTCTGAGGTGTGAACGACCAGGCTTAAACAGGGGGGTTTCACGACACTTTAAAGGAACACACCACTATTTTTGAAAATAGGCTCGTTTTCCAACTCCCCTAGAGTTAAACATTTGTGTTTTACCGTTTTCGAATACATTCAGCCGATCTCCGGGTCTGGCGGTAGCACTTTTAGCATAGCTTAGCATAGATCATTGAATCTGTTTAGACCGTTAGTATCTCGCTCAAAGAGTAGTTGGTAGTTAAAAGAGTAGTCTGTAGTTACATCGTGTACAAAGACCAACGAAAAATTTAAAGTTGCAATTCTCTATTTGGCTAGGAACTATACTCTAATTCCTGCGTAATAATCAAGGAACATTGCTGCCGTAAACGTAAATGGCAGCACCTGAAAATAGTCTAACTTCCGTCAACATAACCAACGTGACAACCTGCTTGCACAGGGAGCGTGCTGGGGACTATTTTCAGGTGCTGCGTAATATCCGCTGCACCCATGGTACAGCAGCAAAGTTACTTGATTATTACGCAGGAATGAGAGTTTAGTTCCTAGCCATATCAGCCTAGAAAATCACAACTTTTCCATCAGTCGGTCTTAGTACACGATGTAACTACAGAAGAGTCAAGTTTTAAATAGGATAAATATTGAAACTCTCAGGTCATTTTTGAGCGAGATGCTAACGATCTAATCAGGTTCAATGATCTATGCTAAGCTATGCTAAAAGTGCTACCGCCCGACCCAAAGATCGGCTGAATGGATTCGAAAACGGTAAAACTCAACTGTTTAACTCTAGGGGAGTTGGAAAATTAATGAAAAAAAAATTGCTGTGTTCCTTTAACAACTGCATTATCATTTTTGTGACATTCACTGAGCGGGTCTAATGTATTTGCTGAAAGGCAGACGTTCGTGAGTGGGCAACATCTTCATGACTGAATTAATTAATATTCACATGCCTTAATTTTGCAGCCTAATTATACAGGGCTTTTAAGTGAACTAGCTGTTCAGGCACTAGTGCTTGATGATGCGCTCCAGCTGTTTGATTATGAAAACTAGTTTGAAGTGTAGACCTCCTTGTGCAAAACATCACTTCCATTATAAACAACATAAGCATTTCACTTGCAAATGTTGCATGGTCACTCTTAAGTGTGAAGTAGTTTTCACATGTGTTTTGTTGGATTTGCAGTCTTATAATCATTTAATATATCCATCTATCTATTTGAATAATGAGGATATATGAAAGCTGGGAAAGCCATCAGTGCCTGCTTTCATAGCACAATTTTTGGTCTGTATATGTACTCAGCCCCCTCCCCATTTCCTTCTTTCTGCCTTTTCCATGTTATATCATGTTTTTTTCCCTTCCATTTTCCATTTGATCTTCATATATGGCCCTTTTTTTACTAGGTCTTTTTGGCACTTTGGTGTCCCACTAAATATTTTTACTTAATTTAAAAATGTACCATACCGTTACCATCATTTATTTAAATTTAATTTAATATTTAAAAATATATTTGTTTTTTATGTTTATTGATATAAAATGACAAAATAGTTAAAGTTTGCAAAAATTACAGTTTTACATTTAAAGTTTTTTTTTTTTTTTACTTGCCCATGGAAAATGCCTTTTCTCTTTTTACCATGGTTACTTACTCACTTAATGTCCAGACTTGATAGCTTACGCTCTTTCTCTCTCTGAGTCTGAGCATTTAAAATATCCCTTTGACTTTGGCACATGTGCAAAACCAATCACTTACGTTAGTGGCAAGGGCCCCAAAACAGACTGAAGGAGTGTGTGTGTGTGTGTGTGTGTGTGTGTGTGTGTGTGTGTGTGTGTGTGTGTGTGTGTGTGAGTGTGATGGGTGGGAAGGGGAGTAAGGGGGAAGTGGCTTGGACTGAAGAGAACAGACTGTTCCTATAGAGAATGCAAATGTGAAGGAGGAATTTTATGGCTGATCAGCTAGGTGCAGGAGTCAGAGAAGGCAGTAATTGTGTACCAGCCTGATCCCCGCTGCTCCCCATATGCCCAGAATTAAAAGCTCTAATCTTTTATAGCTCAATAACGTGATCATTCAGACAAAGCACTTTGATCTCTGCTCTTGCAACACAAGGTCATGAGTCACTTAACCCCAAAGACTTCCTCTTTCTGAGGAAAATGTATGTAATGCTCGAACATGCGAAACTAACCACCAGAATGCAGGGATGTTGTGGGCGGTTGCCAAGGCATTACTATAAGTTAAGGCGAGTGGCTTTTTTTAGCATGTTATGGGGCTGTGGCTCCTATAATGTCAGCTAATGTACCCATTGTATACGTTTACGTATGCAATATTTTGCTTATGGACAGTGTTGCCAAGTGTACAGTTTTCCTGCAGAATGGTGCGGTGGTGCTCCAGTGGTGAAAATCAAGTTTTTAATTTATGTCTATGAGGTGTTGTTAATATGCTTTCAGACAAACCATGTGCAAATTCAAAGGTCAACATCACCATTGTTGAGTATTTTCTCTTTAAAACTGCAGTGAACTAAAAAACGCGCTTTGAAAATGCTGGCGTTTCTGACGTCATTTCTACCTTGAAACCAATCCCGTCAACGTGCGGGCGAGCTTTAGCATATCATTAACTATTCTCTGAAGCAGTGGACTGAATCTCAAGAGAAGCCAGGTTATCCTGGTATATTTTTCTGTTGATATGAAAAATCGGGTAGATTTAGCAATATAGTGGGTGCATTATATGTACATATATTACAATGTTATAAGGAACTATATGCCTTTCTCCACTGACGTTCTAAGTTGTTCAAAGCGTTTCTAAGGATGCAGACTGAGATGGCAATTGGCAAATTTATGTAACATTAGTAACACATTATTAATGCCATAATTATGATTATATAAATAATATTATATAAATGCAGTCCATTTACCATTTAATTACTGTTATGTGTCCGACGTTGTAAAGAGTGATACCATTGTGCAGCATTTACATCAGTAAGTTGGCCAACTGTATTTCTGAGTGTGTGAGGGTGGGGCTAATTTGCATATTCATGACTCCTCGTATACTAAATGAAGCAAGGCTGTAGAGTTACTTTCAGGCTATTTTAAAAGGATAGTTCACCCAAAAATGAAAATTCTGTCATCATCTACTCATCCTCAAGTTGTTCCAAACCTGCAAAAATGTCTTTCTTCTGCTGAACACAAAGGAAGATATTTGGAAGATTGTTTGTAACCAAGCAGATCTCGGCAGTCATTGACTACCATAGTGGGGCCAATGGCTACCATGGTAGTCAATGACTGCTGAAATCTCCTTGGTTACAAACATTCTTCCAAATATCTTCCTTTGTGTTCAGCAGAAGAAAGATTTGAAAAAATTTTTTGTGTGAACTATCCCTTTAAAAAAGGGGAAAAAAACATAAAATATCTCATTTAGGTGATCAAATATGCGTTTTAAGGGATACAATTATTGACTATAGGGGGAATTTTTATGATTTCCACCCCTGTATGTATGATTTCGGCGCTCCAACACCCCACAGACGTACAAATTCAGTGGGGAAATCGCCCGCCTGACTGAGAAAATTGCATTAGGCTATTTTTGGGCTACTTTTGCTGCATAGACTTGTCAAACCTGCTTATGGAGCCATTAACATTATGTTTGCATTTCTCATCTTTTGCTTTTGTTGTGTGCTCGTAGCTTCTGAACAGATTTCGGGTCGGAACAGTTTCTCGGTTAAATCAGGAAGAAGTCCTTTGCAGACACTACAAGAAAATGACCAGGTATGTATTTTTGCAGCTGAAATCATAGAAATGTTGTTGACTTGTACATATTAAAGTTATTGTTATGTTAAGTTATGAAATCATTAAATAAGACAAAGTAAACTTCGTAATACTTTTGAAAGTATAAATTATACGATTTCGGTGGATATCGCTGATTAACAGAGGACGGGGTGAATTCCTCGGGCCCCTGATGTTGAAGGGACGGATTTTAACAGCAGTGGAAGTTGAATTACTAAAATAACAACCTCACATTCCTGGTGCAGCTCAATTCATTTTTACCCCTAACACCTTATTCATACCATCATCTTATAGACACATCCAAACCAACCGACAATAAACAAATTACACGCATTACAACTATGTCAGTGTATAATCTGAAATAAAAGATGTTTTAGTTTGCTTTCACATTATAAGGAAGAATCTGTGAAGCAACAGGTTTTGTAAATGATTAATTATTTACTCAAACTTGCGTTGTTCCAAATTGTCCATTGAATTTTTAAAGTATGAAAGTAAAAGGGATCCGAGTCTGACGAATTCCAAAATGGCAATTTGAAACACTTTTTTTGTTGATGGGAATTTGACACTTTTCATTGTGTAACTTTATTGTATGGAAATCAAACAACCAAGATCTGCTAAACATCTGCTCTTGTGTTTTATGGACAAAATAAAGTCGCATGGGTTTGGAAAGACATGATATGGAAGAAAATTATGGCAGATTTTTCATTTTTGGGCGAACAATGCCTTTAAAGTTCTGAGTGGAACATCTAGATAAGGTCCTTCCAGTTGAATCACTACCAGCTCATCAAATCCTATTATATTCTTGCCTTTATCAAACCCATCTGCGGATCATCCCCCAGGCAAAACCGTTACCCTCCCATAACAGCTTTGTGCCTCATGATTGCACAAGAACTTCCCTTAAACATAGCAACTGTCTTATCATATGAAGTCACACAACTACGTGTGGTGCAGTTTGTGGTTGTCATAATTGCACTGTTAAGAAATTCGGTTTCAGAAGAAAATATTGTCTGTCTTAAAGCAACAGTTAACCCAAAAATGAAACTGTTCTGAACCCATTTGACTGTCATGGAACAAATGGTGACTTTTTTGTTTCTTTTTTTCCATTCTATTTCCTCTTATGCCACTCTGTCCTGTCCTCCAGCTGGAGCAGTCTGCAGTGCAGGCCACTCTTCAGGGTCGAAGGGAACTCCTGGAGGAATCCTGCAGCACCCACACCCGCAAAAGACGCGTACTCGGCCCAGAGGACCTCCGGCACCTCATAGTGGACGATAAACACAAGTTACTGTATTGCTATGTCCCCAAAGTGGCATGCACCAACTGGAAGCGTGTAATGATGGTGCTAACAGGGGACGGGCGCTACCGCGAACCGCTGGCTATTCCCGCCAACGAGGCACACGTAGCGGGCAACCTGCGTTCACTCTCGGAGTACTCCACGGCCGAGATCAACAAGCGTCTGCGCACGTATCTGAAGTTCGTCTTTGTGCGCGAACCCTTCGAAAGACTCGTCTCGGCCTATCGTAACAAGTTCACCCGTAGCTACAACACGGCCTTTCATAAACGCTACGGGACCAAAATCATCCGGAGGCATCGTGCCGACCCCCAGTCTGAAGCACTGGAAAAGGGCAATGATGTCTCCTTTGAGGAGTTTGTGTATTATTTAGTAGACCCTCAGACTCAGAGAGAGGAACCGTTTAATGAGCACTGGGAAAGGGTTCACTCGCTTTGCCACCCTTGCCTGATCCGTTACGACGTGGTGGGCAAGTACGAGACTCTTGCGCAAGACTCCCGCTACATCCTGAAGTTAGCGGGTG